>NC_134458.1:174350645-174433145 GCF_047948215.1 Lycorma delicatula
TCTATCTGTTTATATATGTATATTCTATGTTTCATTATAAGCTTAATATTGGAATAAGGATTACAGCAGTTAGTATATTCCCTTGCGTTTGGATATGTCTGTACATGTGCACGTGTGTGTGTATGTATGTATGAATATATATATATATATATATATATTACATATATACACTGGGCTTATTGGTGATTTGTAAACTATATAATATAGTCCTGTATAATCTTAATGATGATGTGATTATAAAGGATGTATTATTTTCATTATGTCAACTGACCTCTTAATTATTTTATCTGTTTATATTTTAATGCAAGTATTTAATTAGTTCATTTAATCATATTATAACGTTTAACCGTTTATATTTACCGTATGATGACCATAATACGCAATTAAGTGTGTGTGTGAGATTTTTAGCACGTATCTTCAGCGGGTATAATTTTTCATGCAAGTCGTATCAATTAGCTGTAGTCTGTATATATGCCTCAGTTCATTCTTACTAAAAACAAAGAGGTTTGTGTCTGTAATTATTGAAGGCATCCTAAAATTTTCATTCATTATTTACTAAATCAACGCTTTGATGGGTGACAACGTAATATTGTAGAAGAGATATACCGGTTGGAGGGGGTTATTCAATTAAAGATTTAATAGAATAAATTGAAACTTTCTAATGTTTAAGTTGGTACCTCTGATGTAGAAAATATCGGTTGTTCGAAAAGTATTTCTATTATTCCATCCTCTTTTATTTATTGAAAAAAGTCGGCTCCACATTTAACTTAATCCGCGTAAGAACATCATGCTGTGATAAGATTACTATTTTCTAAAGGAGTAAAATCGGCTGAAATTCTCTTGCGGAAGTTAATACTGTATGGTAAGAAAATAATAACATGCAAATTTTTATAATGAATCGAACAGTTTAAATCGGGAAAAAAAGTTTCAGCGATTTTTATCGTAGAGGAAAACCGGTGAAGTCTTTTTGCAAAATACGATTAACGATCTTATACTCAAAAAAAAGAGCATGAAAATTTATAAAAATCTGGAGTACGAGAAGCGGTACTGTTGATCTTATTATATATGCTAAGCTGAGTTACGGAAACACCTGTTCCAGAAGCGATTCGACTTGGTCGACTCAATATCAGACAACCAAATTTCCTATTTGTATGGAACTGTTTTTAGAAGGAAGGTTTTTAGAAGAAAGGAAGGAAGGAACTGTTTTAGATCGCATAATAACTCCTGATGAAGCTTGGATTAATCATATTGAGCCGGAATCCAAACGTCAAGCTATGGAGTAGAAAATTTTACCCGCCGGTAAAACAAAATGCCTTTGTGTCGTCCGGTAAAGTGATGCTAATTAGGTGTTTTGAGACTAAAAGAGTCCAATTTATTTCAGTTTTTTGGAAGAATAACGCGCAACCAATAGTGAGCACCATTTTACTGTTCTAGAAAATAAAGTTAAACCCGCAATAAGAAAAGAAGAAATAATTCTTCTTCATTATAATTCCCTCCCCCAAATCCGTTCAAATCATAGGAGAAACTAATAATAAAAAGTCGGTTCGGGTGGTGTCGCTAAATTCCCCTTACATTTCCGATCTAGTAGAAACAGGTTTTTTTTTGTCATCTCAAAGAATTTTCACGTAGCAGTGATTTCAATAACAACGAGGAAATCAAGGATGCGATCCAAAAAGTACAATTTAATAATTATTTACTACTTAAAGAAGAAAGTTCACAAAAAATTGCAGAGTCCCTAAACGTAGCCGGATATTATGTTGTAAAGTCGGGTTAATTTTAATGTCATTGAGTAACTAATAATTTTTTTATCGTTATTGTCACAATCCTTAAATAATAAATAAAGGATGTTAGCTGACAAAATTTTTACGGTGGGAGCGGATCGTATAAAAATTTCACTGTAATTCATCTCATAGATTTTAATTCCTGTTTGTTTAAATGGGCCAAATATTTTTCGAAAAAGATGATTAATTTAATTTTTATTTTCCGTCGGCGGTTCTTTCAACAATCAAAACAAATAATCTGCCAAATTATTCCTGAAGTGTGTGGTATTATTTTGGAAACATTAAGAATAATATTTTGGTAAGTCTAATTTATATATAATTTATACTATACGTAATTATTGTGTGAACAATTATGATACATAATCATCGATTTCATTTTAATGGTTTTTAAAATCATTGATGTTTTATACAGGGGCCATTCAGTAATTAGACACAAATTGCTCTGGAGCTAAAACGGTTTATTTAATTAATGTAACATATTTTCACTTTCCAACATAATCTCCAACAACATTAATACACTAGTATCATCTTTGAATCAGCTTATTTATGTCCACTGCAAAGAAATTTTGATGTCTGAGGCAATTTAGTACATTTTTCTGACGCCGTCCTTGCCATTAAGCTTCTTTCCATCTACCGCTTCCTTGAGTGGGACCAAACAAATTGAAATCCATTGGGGCTCAGTCAGGACTGTTTGGGTGGTGAGGTAATACTTGCCGATGCAATTTGCCGATTATTTCTTGAGTTGCCTGAGCTGTGCGAGGCCGGGCTTAATCAAGAGGTAGAACTATGCCTTTGCGTCAAGATCCAGAACGTTTTATCAAACGGCTTCACTTGTTTCATAATCATGACACAGTTGTACGTATGTTTATTGTTTGCTGATCTTTTAAAAGGTTGATAAATATCGGGCCTTTTGCTTCCCTAAAGATTTTTATTATGATTTTTTCTCCTGATGGTCGAGGTTTGAGATTTTTTCTTGGAAGTTAGATCATGTGCTTTCACTATATGTTCTGTATTTTTGATTCTGTTTTATAATGTCAATTTATATCACAGGTTAAAATACTCTGCGAAAAAGAGTCCCTTTCCTGCTGACATTATTATTTTAGCTTTGTGGACATGTGAAGTTTTGCCTCTTTATGGTGAACTGTCCTCTTGGAAACTATATTGCGTTTGTTTTACGGTACTTGAGCTTGTTGCTGATAATTTTATGAACTGTGCCGACTTGTAATAATTTTTTTGCTATAATCTCAACTGCAATCCTTCTCACATGAGACAGTCTGCGACTTTTAAGCTCTGGAGTTGAAATTTCAATCGTCCAAAACGATGCTCGTCAGTCACTAAAGTTCAACCGTTTTTAAATTTTTCTGTCCATTGTAAACTTTTCTGCGGTTCATATAACTTTGTTTGTATTTGTCCTAGTAAAATAAATTTTAATCCGTATTTCATCTTTGGAAAGCAAAAACACGGACACATTTCAAATAATTCGCAGACTTCAAGAGGACTCGGTATCGTAACATGGAGTTTTGAGGTTACAAACAAAATAGTTTTAATAAAATAGTTGATCAAAAATCATCACAGTGGTACAAAATTACTGTTCTAAAAGTTTCATACCCGCTTGACATCTCTTTTGACTCCACAGTTATTTTTGTCTTTAATTATTGACTGATTCGCAAAAATTTCAGTAAATTTAATTACTTCTTTATTCCCATCATAATTTTACAGTAGTGACCCAAACGAATTATTTATTAAACAAAATACAAAATAATAGATTTATAAAAAACTTAGGTAGGACAAAAACTTAGGTAGGACACAACAAATTTAAATATAAATATAAACACAAGGGGACCAGTGAGAAAATTTCGTTAATTGCCTCTCTCTCTTTTTTCCTGTTTAGCCTCCGGTAACTACCGTTTAGATAATTCTTCAGAGGATGAATGAGGATGATATGTATGAGTGTAAATGAAGTGTAGTCTTATACATATTCGTAAATTGCCTAAGTTTAGTTTATGTAACTTCGAGTTTGATGCGTTAGATGGTTTATAAAAATAAAACCATATCTCCTTAAATGAAGTAGTAATTTATTTCTAAACAGAAGAATAGTAAGTACAATGATTGAGATGTTACAGTAACAAAATGTAGAGAACAATTAGGAAACATGAAAAATACAGCTGTTTAAAAAAAATTCACTGGTACGTTCTTAGGCATATTCATTAACATTAGATAACATAAAAAAACAGCTCAACAATGGTTGATATATTCACTTGTCCAATTTTAGCAATCTTACAGTAAAAAACTGTACTAATATTAGAAAACATGAAATTATGTAGCTGCCACAAAATATTAGTACGTTAGTACAAAACATTAATACTAATTGGTTGTATTACAGCAACCGGATGGTGACCCGTCAGTGGCTATTGGACGCACCAATGAGTTAGTGAAACAAATCTGAATTTTAACTAACTTTTTTACACTTTTTCACTTTCTTTTTCGTTTTAAATCTGTGTTTTAAAGCACATGCGGGTAAGTTTCTCTCCAGCAATACTATAATCGGTGATTTGTGTTGATGGCTTCTTGTAAATGGTGCAAAACCATCGTCTTTCCTTACCGTATTACACATATATGATGACAAATAACCTACAAATGAATATGCACCGCATCCAAATTCTGTACATGGTATATCATAATTAGATAAGATACCAAGCAATCACTCCCGTATAACATTAGTGCCATATCGACTAAAAAGTTACGAGTTGCAAAGGGATGCCAACCTCTGCAATGGCATCTGTTCTCTATTATTATTCATCTTGTGAATTCTTTAAGAGGATAATAGATAGATATTTTTAATCCAAATACTATCTATTATGAAGTAAAATTATACTTCGTTACATATCACAAACGTTTTAACAGGATTTAATAAAAATCGGTAAGATAATTAAAGTCAGTTCTATCCATCACACAAGTGATTGAAAGACATAACGTGACTTGATGTCACGCCATTTTTTTTTTTAATAATTAGTAAAGAAAGCTTTTACGCAATTGGCGAGAAGTTTTATTAATATTAATTTGTTTACAATAACATAACAGATAGAAAGTAAGTCAACATTGCAATTTAGATAGCAATAGAGATGACTATTTAGTTTGAAATGACAAATGTCTCCATCCCCCACTAACGTACTATCTAGGCTAAAATACATACAAACAAAAAATATACATACACGAAACAAGAAAAAAAAATGAATACAATTTACATATTACACCAAAAATAACCTTAGTAAAATTATTATTTTGCTTGTGTAGAGTCCAGTTTAAAATAACTTGAGGCTACTTGAAATAGACAGAACGGTTATCAGGATACAAAAATCGACTGTCAGATTTTTGTTTGTTGTCTGTTAAATATGATTCATTTAAACTGATTTTTTTATTAAATTAAAAATTCTGACATTTCCGTTTTACATTTAAAAACTGACAACTTTTGATTAAAAAAACTATTCTCTAAAAAAGTATTTTAATTATTTTTATCAGATCAAACAATATTTATTTTCGTGTTACATAACATAATACTACGGGTTATACTATAAAGAATCATGTTATATTTCGTTATGTTATATCAATTTCGTAAACGAATTACGTTCCAGATTAAGTCATCTTGTTGATTTTTAAGACATCTTAGATAAATCTAAATCAGGATTATTAAAGAATTGTAAATTTAATAGTAATAATAAGTTGAATTTATTTTCATCCAAAATGTTACAGAATAGTACAAATAAATATTATCCCTTCAAAGCTACTTAATGCTTTTTGGAAGGGGTATTATACATAACATCCTTTGACAATATAATAAGAGAAATTTTAGAATCAATGATTTCTTAAAATACCATTCGGTAGTAACACATTTTAAACAATACAAGTTTTATCGAATTTTCTTCATTTTAAAATTTTGATATTTAGGCTACACTAACAATTTACTAACACAAAAATATAACTTACGTATGGAACAATAATAATATAATTCATAGCATTATTATATACAATACAATACAGTATACTATACTATATACAACAATATATACATTATATATAATAAAACACATTACACCATACTATCAATAATATAACAAAAGTTTCAATCGTGAAATAACTTCCTTAAAATAAATCACAAGGTTGGCAGCATTGCTCTCACTTTGTAAGCTAATAATAAAATAATAATAATTTTTTAGAATTTATTTTCATCTAAAATGTTACAAAAGTGTACAAACTACAAATAAATATTTTCTCTTCCGAGTTACTGAATGCTTGTGGGAAGGGAAATCTTACAGTAAATTTTCTGACAATACGATGAGTTTTACAATTAATGATTTCTTAAAAATATCATTTGGTTATAACACATCTTTTGCAAAACATTACATATTTTATCACATATTCTCCATTTTACAATTTTGACATTTAGGCTACACTAAAAAGTAGTAATTAATAACATGGAATTATACATTTATTGTTTTTTTTTATTTATATGATACTAGCAGATATTAATTTAAACAAAAAAAAAAAAAAAAAAAACTTATTTATGGAACAATAATAATATAATACAAAAACAGTATTATACACGATTCAGTACACTATATTATACCATATACAATAATGAATATTATAAATATAATAAAACACAATAGACCATACAACATAGTTTCAATAATTGCCTAACTTGAATTTTTTTTTGTTATTACTGTAATTAAGAAACTACTAACGAAGTCGCCTCATGGATTTTGACTGTTCAATGTAATTTTTTTAATTTATACTTCGTTGGATCAAGTAAATCCTCGGTTAGACCGTTCGACAATTTCGGCACAAATATCTCCGGGCAATTCTGTTTATAGCATGTATTGTACTGTTCAGGCTAGTAACATAAGATTGTGACTCTCAGGCCATATTTAGAATTATTCAACTATTTGCATATGTGAGGATAATAGATTTTGGTTGTTTTTACGAATTTCACTAAATTGTCAAGGACATTAATTTTATACTTGTACCCTCAACTATCATTTTTTGAATTCTTTTTTGAAGCCCATATCTGATAATGATTCACATAAGGCAAGGTATAATATCTTCTTAGGCCCTGGGGGTGTTAAGGTTCTTATAGGAAAAAAATAAGATGTAGTTCTCAGTTTTTTTGAGAAAAGTGGTATGAACATTTCATTTAAGGTGACTATCTAGTTAAACTACCAGTATTTTACTGAGTCGGAGTAAGCCAGCTGAGGGCAAACAAAACACAACTCTGTTCTAAAACATTCCAGTGAATGTAACCTAAGCCTGTTATGCAGTTCACTTGTATTACAGTATATGGTAGAATTAGAAAATATGATATTTTTTTTTTCTTTTGAACATTCAGATGTATTTTATTGTTAAAAAAACACATGCTCAGTAAATTAAAGTTCCTATCTTCCAACAGCTTCCTGAATATTTTGATATATCGCTACCAGCGCAGTGTCATTTGGAAGCTGGTAGCATATGCTTCGTAGCAATAGTAATAGTAATAATAATCTAAGGGTTGTAGTTTGATTTTATGTATAATAAAATATAAAAAAGTAGAGTCTTGAAACGTGGCACGTACAGGGCAGGGATGCAGCCCTCTTGCCTAGGGCGCCCGGACTCGCTTGCATGCAAGAGTTGGGTAATCGGGGCGTATCCGATGATGGCATGGGAGATCCTCGAGGTTTGACGGAGGGCGCAAGGCAAAGGGTATGCGCAAGGTATGCCTGGAGCCAAGTAGGTCTGGGCCGGAAAGGGCAGTCTCCTCGCCGAGGGGTTCTTTGGTCGTCCTGAACAGGTGGTCGAATTGTGCCTATGATGCGGGGAGGGGGACCCCGATGGGTTAAGTCCTACAGGACAATTTATAGGGGGTAGTCAACTGCTACGGCATCCTGCGGCGACTGATGTAATGCTTAATGACGTTGCCGGTTGCCCCGGGGGTGCTTAAAAATAATATAAGGGAGGAAAAAGAAAATGTTGGTATTGTATTGTGAGGCCGCTCCTGTTCATTTATAATTTTGCATTCTATTTTTTTTTTTTTTTTTTTTTTATATTAGGGCCCGTTACTTAGTATTAATAATTAATAATATTAAGTATTAATAATATATGTGTGTGCCTAAATGTTTTGTGTTGTTTTTTTTTTAGTGTTTTTAAATAAAATGTAAGGGCTCTTCAGACCCTTACATTTGACGTACCTGATGGTGATTTGAACCCCATTTAAAGAATGTGACGAGAGCTAATGACCTTAGAGGTCGATGCCCGTATAACACAAAAAAATAAAATAGTAATAATGATAATGATAATAATATCAACCGCAGTAATAATAATAGTAACAATAACAATAGCAGTAGAAATAAAAATATAATAACAATAATAAAATGATCTGTATTAATAAATAAAAAGTAAGTCATTTTCATTTACAGTTAAAGGATGAGTATAAAGAGTTATTTCTTTTTTTTAATTTATTATCTATATCATTGATTCCTAAAGTGGTCCAGGTGGACCCCCAGGGGTCCACGGGAGACTCGACGGGGGTCTACGTTGGCGTGACAAAAAAATGGGGGTTCACAATTCGTAAGCGGGGGTCCACGAAAATCCATCTGGTTTCGATAGTGAAGAACTAAAATGTTGGCTTAACTTTACGTATCAATCTAGGCAACTGTTTTGAGAAGCTCAGCGCGACTGTTGCTTGTAAAAACTTGCATATTCCATATTCAGTACAACGAACGTGTCGAGACTTGCAAAGCGACGCCGCCGCCGTCCGCAACGCTTGTTTGATAGCGTTTCCCTCGTCATATCTTGTCGAAAAAAGTTTTAGTGTCGTTACAAACCTTTTTCAAAAAAAAGGAGCAGATTCAATATCACAGAACGGGGAGATTTGCGCTTATTCCTAACAAAATTGAAGACAAATATTGATAATTTACTGTCAATCCATCAAGTACATCCCTCCCATTAAAATTGTAACTATTTTGTGATTGTCATTGTAGAAGTTACATTACGTTATTAATGTTTAATTTTAATTATATTACGACAATTTTATTATATTACACTGCAATATGATAACAATAATAATTAATAGCGTAATGATTACATATTTGAATAAATGCAACACAAAAAATATACTATTTTTCTTTTGCTTTTTACCACTCTGAATGGGAAGTTTTCTAAATAAAATAAGTGAGAATTGATTGCTTTCTTGTGCTGTGAGTAAATGTCAAAAATGTAAAGTTTGATGAAAGCATTTTTTTTGATCGGCCAACTTTACTTTTTTGACATCCACTCACAGCACAGTCAATCAAAAATATTAACCAATCAATTCTCACTTTTTTTTCGGAAGCTGTTAGTTCGTGGAACTCAGCTGTAACGCAAATTTTCATAGTTAGATCTAATCTTAAGATTTTCCGTCGACTGGAAATATGGTAGAAATGAAGCTGCAGGGGTCCACCGGAACCAGCAAAATTTTGAAAGTGGTCTATGATAAAAATAAGTTTGGGAACCTCTGATGTATATCATCTGATTTATTTTTAATTAAAAAATGAAATTTTATTTTTTATTTTATTTATTTTTTTTTTAAAGGAAAATATTAATAATAACCGTATTTTTCAATTAAAATTGACATATTTTCTCTTCGATTTTGAAACGGTTTTCAGTATTGCATAAATGGTTCTACTGTAATTTTTATATGTTATTTAAAAGTAGGTCAGTGAAATTAAATCAAACTAATGATTAAAACTTTCTTTTTCTTTGACTAAATTATAAATGATGTATGTACTACGTATTTTAATTTTAATCTCTATTTTTCTATTTGTAGAGAGTTAATTAAAATATCTTGTACGCCTATTAAATTACATGCGCATATTTTGCTGTGTTTCATTTAAACTCATTTCATTTGAAAGTGAGATACGATCCTCCAATTCTTTTATAAAGTGGACAGTTACACAATTGCTAAAATATTAGTTATTAACGTCAAATATTTATACAATTATTAATTCTTACCTGAAATATAAAGATAGAGTAAAAGTCCCTTTATTACTGTTTAAATAAATGTACTCGGATATCTTTTATCTATAAAACACAGAAACATCTCCATTCTTCCTCTATAACACAATTTCTAATTCATTTCCTCTGTATAACTCTTCAATATATTCCAACCACATATCAACTTTTCTTTCATATTATAAAGCAATGTAATATCTTTATTTAACACATTATTAGACTTTAACTTATATAATACAATGTTCTCCGTAACTTTCTTTAATGTTCCGTCTATTTTGCCAATGATCATTTCTCTTTCCACTTCTGAACACTTTTCTTTAATCCAATTTTGTTAATTTGCACTTCCTGTTTAGATAATTTCTTAATTGTCGATAGGTTCTTTTACCTTCTTCATCACGTACATTCTTATACTTTCTATGTTCATCCGCAGTATATTCTTTGATATCCAAAGTTTTCTACCAGTTCTCTTTGTTCCACCTAAGTCCAGTTATGCTGATTTAAGAATCTCCTTTTAAATATTCTCCCATTCTTCTTCTGTATTTTCTACCTTATCTTTTTATTCAGACCTTGTGATATCCTCGTCAAAAATCTTCTTTACCTTCTCTTCCTCAAGCTTCTGTAAATTCTACCGATTCATCTGATACCTTTTCTTCAGGTTTATGAGCCCCAATCTACATTTCATTATCACTAAATTATGGTCGCTATCAATGTCTGCTCCTGGATATGCTTTGCTGTTGAGAAGTTGATTTCTAAATCTTTGACTAACCATGATATAATCTATCTGATGTCTTGAGTATTGTCCGGCTTATTCCATCTGTATTCTTCTATTATGATTTTTAAACTGAGTGTTTGCAATTATTAAATTATACTTTGTGCAAAACTCAATAAGTAGGCCCCTTCTATCACTTGTTTTGCCCGCTCATATTCACCCACATATTTCCTTGCTTTTCCAAAGCTTGCATTCCAATCTCCAAATATTATTAAATTTTCATCCCCTTTTATCTGTTTTAATTGCTTCATCAATGTTTTCATATACTCCCTCTACCTCACCTCATCATGAACACTTGTACGCTTATAAACATTAACAATTTTTTTCGGCTTAGGTTTAGATTTTATCCTGATTACAACAATTCTATTGCTAAGCTATTTGAAATACTCTACTCTCTTCCCTATCTTCCTGTTCATTATGAAACCTACTCATGCCTGCCCTTTATTTGATGCTGAGTTAATTAATCTAAAATCCCCTGACCAAAAGTTGTTTTCCTCATCCCACCAAACCTTGGTAATCCTACTACATCTACATTTAACCTACCATTTCCTGCTTTAAATTTTCTAACCTGCCAATCGTCTTTGACTTCTACCATCCACACTTTGACTCATAGAATTTTATTTTTTCATTTTCTGGTGACCCCTTTCTTAGCAGTCTTCACTGTAGATCCAAACCGGGGACTAAGTTTACCTCCAGAATATTTTACCAAGGAAGGCGCCTCCACTTTTGTTACATGAACATGCAGAGACTAAATTTTCTTGGAAAAAAGAAAACAGCTGTAGTTTTCTATTGCTTTCAACTTATATTGGATTTATAGTCCTATATTCCTTACAACATTAGACATTGTTCATCTTTGGTATGGGTATCATAAGTATATTAAGGGAATCTTCTGGCCATTCTTATAGATTCTATTTCCAAGTTTTGTTTATCTATTGTACCTTCCTCTTCTTTGCATTATTGTTATTATTGTTGTGTCGGCCTCGGTGGTGCATGTTATAGCATCTCGGTCTTACATCCGGGAGTCCCGGGTTCGAATCCCGATTATACATGTCTTTTTCTTCATACGCTTATGAAATGACAAAAATTGTCATTTCATCTCGATCCCGGAAGCAAAAAAAAAAATTGTACATTGTATATTGTATGTTAGTATTATTACTACAAAAAATCTTCCAAAAGTTATAATGAATTTTGAATAACGTTAGACAGTAATATTTTACTAAAAGATTTTTAATATCATATAAAATGTTGTAGCGATATAGAATCAAATTATAAAAACAGGTAAATCTGTTCTTACTTTATTATACCTGAAAAGAATAGGTTTTTTGTACTTCTTTTATAAAAGAAGTACATTTTTTAAAAATAAATCTTAAAATGTAATATTTATAAAATTATTTTTGTTTTTTTATTAAATTTACGTGTTAAAATTTAAAAAAACAATCTCATCTAAAAAAGTGCATTGTTTTAAATAATTAAAATTACTTAGGAAAAGAAAAATTAAACATGTTTACTTCCATAAATTGGGTAGGATATCTAAAATCCCAGTTGATACATGGAGTTTAATGCATATAAAATTGTGCTAGAGACTTATTTTCCTCTATTTACGAATGAAAATATTCTACCGTACGGAATTTAGCTAACATTAGTTTTGATGAAAATCTTTAAGATTCCAGTAAATATTTTTACAAAAATTCAATTGCAAGTCTACAATTTTTTATTTATTTTTTAATTCTTTTGAAAACTATTATTTTTCTTTTATGAATTTTTTTGTTATTTTTACTTTTAAACATCAATTGTTTTTAAATATTAAATACATATTTTCTGAGTATTTATGGAAATTTAGATAAAGCGTGATTTTACAAAGTTTCAATTCATTCTTTAATACTTATGAACACAAAGAGTCTGAAAAATAATTGGTTTAAATTACTTATCACATTTTAGGTTATGTGATTTTGTTTATTGTTTGTATGGAAATCTTTCAATTAAACAGATATATGCTACTGAAATTAAATTTAACAATGACATTTATAATTTATCTAGTTTTTTAAGATGTTCTGGTATTGATTTTTCTAAATTTTAATTTTTATAATTTTAAATATAAAAGAAATCTATGGAAAATTGTATAAAATAATTTCTCAAAACATTTTTAAATCGGTACCTTATTTTGGCAGAATGACAACGTTAACGGGAATAAATTTGATGAAGATCAAGAAACTGCATTTTGTGGTAAATTTTATTTTCTTCATTTTCATTTACTTTAATACATCTGATTCCTAAAAATCCTATATAGGAGTAATTCATTAAACGATCTAACGAAGTACATTATTTTGCTAAATCATAACTTTCAAATTTACTGAAAATAATTTTTATAGCAAACAATTTTCAGAATTGAGTTATCACTCTTGATCATTTTTAGCTACAACAATTATAATATTTTTACCAAATTGGTGTTGAGGATTAAGCTTTCTCTTGTATTATGAAAGAATAATAGTTTTGGATCTGATTTTTTATTTAATTTCTATTTTTTTCATCCTCTATACTATCTTTCAGCCACAATTCTGTTGTCGGGTTCTCATTAAAAATACATTCTCACTGGATTCAGGGATGTAACGGTTGATTAAATTTCTAAACGAACAAGGAATATCAGACTACTGTAAATTTTTATAACATGTCTAAAGACTTCTGTAATATCCTACTACCATCAGTATAGACTTAATAGAAAAATTGAAAAGTAAAATGATACTAGACGACTTCTTACTGGACGAAGAATAATAAATACATCAAGCTTATTGAAATTCTGAGTAATTACTGCCTTTTTATGGAATTGAAAAAAAAATATTTTAAGTATAACTACTACGTAAAGGTAAAATAAAAAATTTCACCAATATTTATTAACTGAATTTGAATAAACTGAGTGTTTGTAATGAAACGTATTATACGCAGAAAGAGAGGATGCAAGAAAGTAATAATTAAATATATATAATATATTTAAAAGAAAATCTTCATTTTGTGGTTGCCCTAATAACTACAAACTTCTTAAACGATTTCGCTGAAAATTTCACAATTTATTATTATTTGTTCCGGGAGTGTTTAAATGTTATTAGTTCTATAATATTTAATAATACAATAATCTATTAATATAATATTTATTCACATAATAACTGACTGAGGAAGTCGATATTGACATAAACAACGATCGATACAGACAATGACAATCGATATAGACAATATATCTCGATATACACAACGACATTAAATTTAGTAAAAGAAGTTTTAGATTATTTAATTATTCGATTTTTTAATGATTTATATAGTAGTGAGATATGTGAGGTTTGAACTGCGGTAAACATTCTGAGCGTCATAAGAAGAAAGAAAGAAAGAAAATCAATATTTCACAATTTATTGTTTTCGTAGTATTGCCCGTTTCATCGTTTTTGTAGTTTAAAAAGATGTAGAAAAGCGTAAATAATAATATTAATGTTTATATAGAACATATTTTTTTTTATAATTTAAAAATAACAATACGTCAAAAACAACAAAATATTGGTCGTCACACATTTAACCATACGTAACCGTGTAAAGCGGATAAAGCCGCGAGGGGGGATGATAATATATATATATATATATATATATATATATATATATATATACACACACACACAGTGTTTATAAAAACCGTTTCAAGAATTCAGATGATGGCACCTGTCATCGAAATAAATAATAAGACTTTTATCAACATAATCTGGAAACGCATAGTTTACCGGCTATCCGCCATTTTGTATTTTTAACATAAAAATTTTTTTCTCAGGAATATTATTAAATTATTATAATTTATTACATGAGAACATGTCGAGTTATCGTATTTTATTCGGGAGGAAATGAAAACTGGTTTTTTAGTCTAGGAGATTTTTTTATAATTTTTAATAATCTCGTAGAATGATTCGCATTAAGAATTTTTGCAATAACATTGTTACTTATGAGCGAATTTGAATAAATCATTTCCTTTGTCTTAAAACGCTAATATTTTTTTTATGAACATAATATTTAAATAAACAAGCGGTTGCAAAGATATTAACAATTAAAATGTTTTCATGGCTGCCATTTTGATATGGATAGAAAAGGTTCTATCCATTTCACAAAATCCTCTAGATATCCTAAAAGTATAGGAAATTTTAGTTGGATACGATTCATCATTCCTGAGAAATGAATTAGTATGTTAAAATTACAAATTGGCAGATTACCGGTAAACTATGCATTTACGGATACATTGTTATAAAGCTTTTTCATTATTTTGATGTAAGAGCCATCTCTTGAATCCTCGGAACGGTTATTATGAACTCTCTCTTTCTATATATATTTATATATTTACACACAAACTTCATTATATTTACTTTTATTATATTTTTAGATAACTACAATGAAAATATTTAATAAAATTTATATTCCTGTGATATTTATTATCATTTGAAGAGTAAAATTCATTAACTGAAATTTTTCAAACAAAATTCTTCAACGTTATTTAACAACTTATAAATTCCTATGATATTTATAATCATTTGAAAAGTATAATTCATTAACTGAAATTTTTTAAACAAAATCCCAGAACGTTATTATCAAGTTTTGAGAAAAATTGTTGCATCAATTAATTATTGTCGGTACTTACCTAACATGCAAAAAACAATTGTTTTTTTTTTTATCTAAATCAATTATTGTGAAATTGGTAATATGATTATTTTTAATTAAATATTTATGTCTGATATAACAAAATGTAAACACTCAAGCTTCCGTATTTTAATTAAAATTAAATTTTAAAGTAGCTTGGTATAACAAAAATTAGTTTATTCTGTTTATCATTTTAATTTTAACTGAATAACTACTAATATTAAAATATATATATATATATATATATATATATATATCTTTATTTTGTTTTTTTTTTATCCTCCTCAGAGCCAGTAATGAATATATTTTTCATTTACATACATATTTTATATTTTCTGCTATATAATTTCCAGCTATTTTTCTAGGATGTATACTTTATACATTTCTTTACTTGTTAATAATATATCTGTATTCTTTTTTTCTATTGTTCATAATTTATTCGATTATTTTACTTATTTAATTTTTATCCAGAATTATTTTAGCAAACATTCCTATATTAGTAAAAGACAAAAGCAGTTTTTTCCTATTCATTATAGGTATTTATAATGCAATTTATTTCCAGTATCACCTACCTACGTTTTCACTTATCTTATTCATTCATCTGATTTTAATGTGCATATGAATTATGAATCGTAATCTTAAAAGTTGTAGGGAACCTTACTACGTTGTATAAAATTCTAATTAAGTAATCTGGCCAATTAGGAAAGGAATGAAGTGGTTTTCCAATGCCTTCTTTACGAAGCCAAATATAGAGTGCCCTAGAATGTATTAGACAATCTTAAGAACCTAATTTAGGACATCAAAATAAAAAAAAAATAATTTCATGTGGATTAATTCCCCCATCACTTTCCCTCTATCTGCCATTTTGTATTTGTTGTCAATAAAAAAAAAAATATCTGTATTTGTTTCTGATTCTGTATTTTCATTTCTATTCCCACATAAAAAACTCTCATCATCATTGAAATCCTAAGTTTCAATATATAAATTAGTATTTCAAAGAGACTTAAAAATGTTTTCACCTTCAGCAATAATATAATCATTAAAGCCACCTATTTTCACATTACATGAGCTGAATCAAAGCGTGTAAATAAAAAACAACTGAACTTATTCTCTTGACAATAAAAGAAAAATTTTAAACCTTTAATAACACAGAATAATAATTCTATTATTCATTATTCTATATATATATATATATATATATATATATATATAAAATATGGAAACAAAAATAGTTCAATTATAATAATTACCAGATAACGCTAGCAGCATTAAAAAAAATAAAAATGTAAATATAATGTACATTGTTCTTTGAAAAGAAAATTAGATGTACTATATTATACGGAAGTTAAACAAGCAAAACGGAATCATAGTATTTAAAAGGGTAAAATACAGTAATTGCCCTAACTTACCAATAGCATCTAACTTGCAAAACATACTCTATAATAAGAAAAGTTGAAAAATTATTAATTTAATTTTTACCCATTCTCTCGCTCAATTTTTTTCAAAAAATATTTACCGGTTCAATCCCCTAATACGGTTTCTGCTAGTTTGAACTATACGTGAAACACGAAGCTAAATAAAGCTTAAAAACGTAATTATTATAAAACTTTGTAATAATATTTTTATTATATACAGGTAAATGTTTGACCATGCGGCTTTTACCTTTAAAACTCTCGGTGCGAATACCGTATACATTAGGCACAGGGAAACCCACTGGGTAGGTCTAGTAGTGAACTCGTCATCGGAAATAAGCTGATTTCGAAGTCGAGAGTTCTAAGGTTCAAATCCTAGTAAAGGCAGTTACTTTTATACGGATTTGAATACTAGATTGTGGATACCGGTGTTCTTTGGTGGTTGGGTTTCAATTGATCACATATCTCAGGAATAGTCGACCTGAGACTCGACAAGACTACACTTCATTTTCACTCATACATATTATCCTCATTGATCCTCTGAAGTAATACCTTACGGTGGTTCCGGAGGTTAAACAGAGGCACAGGGAAGGTATTCTCCCGTTTAGTTGTACCGCGGCTGGCGGGTTGGTCTTTCACCTGTGTGCTTACAAGCTGGATAATGGATGCGGTTACTAGTAATTATGTGATAAGGTCTCAACTGGGTGTGATCTAGCGGTTATTCATGTGCTGTAAGGAGAATTTCGCCGATATGAGTAGGCAGGGGTTTGAGCGGAGACCCCGTTCGAAGAGTCTACTAGTTCAGGGTCCTGTTTGACCACGCGGAGTTTACTCATAAAATTGCCGGTGCGGCTATCATATACCAGAAGGTGATAGGGGGATTTTCCTTAAGCCTCGAGAAGGTTTCCTTCTTTGCGAAGCCCTTCTGAGCAAAGGATGTGGTCGGTAGTAATAATGTTTGGTAGGATATCGTAAGTGTCTTTGCGGTACTTGTCAAGCTCGTGAAGGAAGGTTTATTTTATTTTATTCAAGAATAAATATGTTATATTTTTTGTATCAATGGATCATTAAAAAAAAATAAATCTACAAATTCCAGGTAAGGTGATCATTTATTTGATTAATAGCAATTTCCCTTTGTTATATATTAGTCAGAAAATTATAAAATTAAAAAAGTTATGTGAGAAACTTACTAGAATCTATTTTTTATTTCATTAGATGAAAACGTCTTTGTGATTAACTTGCTGAAAAATAAATTTTGTATTGCTATTTATTCGTTATACATTTTTAGAGATGGTTGATAAAATTCCGTAATGTATAGTGTTTTTTTTCTTATTTAATAATAGAACACTTTGAAGAATATTTAACACTCTTATATAAAGAATTTCAAGTAAATAAGATTTAAAAAAAAAGTTCTATAAATATTTATTTAAGAAATGGAAATTAAAACGTATATATTTAAAATTTAAATTAAAGTTGATTTACAATTCAAATATTTTAAATAATTGGAATAAATTTGTAAAGGGATTTTATTAAAAATATAAGCTGCAGAATTCATATATTATTACTGAAAATCTTGCAACTTCTTTCTTCCTTTTTTTATTTTTCAATTAAATATCTTATTTTTCCTAGTAAGTTAATTACCCTAAATTATCTTCAGATTAGATATTTTTTCCTACTAAGTTTTAAAAGTGTAAAATTATAAAATTCTTAATAATTCAATAGTAACTTTTCTATCTTATCTGTTTAATTACATTCTAATTCAATATACCATATGAGGGAAAATATGCCGTCGGGTTAAATTTTGAAAGTGAAGGTTTTTTTTTCAGATCTTGACGTTTCATGACCCACTATAACCAAAAAATATAATTTGAAAAATAGAAATTTCCGGTAGCGTGTACTACACACGAGTATGTATGTATTTCGGTCAGTTTTTTGTGATCAACTTTCGGGTGAAAGTTAACAAGAAGATTTCCGTACATTATAAGGAATTGATGCCTCTCAACTTTCTTATCAATTTGTGAAGGGGGCAGGGAAAAACAGATATAGGTAAAAAATAATTTTTCCTCCTTTCATTTCGAGAAAAAAATCATATTCTTGTAGTAATTAGGTGATTCCATTACATTAATGTGTCACTTTGATTTTATACGCGGGAAATCTCATTCAGGGTTGGAGAAAAATAAGTCTAATTGATCCCACTTTGTGTTTTTTCTCGATACCTTCAGAATGGCCACACCACCCCCTACGTTCCTACCTTTGATTGTATTTACCGGAGATCGTCTTATTGATCCTCAGACATTGATTATATATTACAATCATCAGCTAGGCCTCTTTCAGGATTCCACCGTTGCAAATACCTCGATAGACATTTCCATCAGAGATTTTAGGTTAGTTTTTTCCTTTGCTGTAGACTTCTTCGGACTTTTTCATTCTTCTGTCCTATTTCGTAGCCCTAACAACTCTTAAAATGAGTTTGTGAAAACGCAGTCCCCGCGCCTCACTCTAACACTCAAGAAACCTAATCATATTTAAACAAGCTAGACTTTAATAACTTACAATTTATAAATAATTTGGATCTGTATATAATCAAATAACACACTGTCATAGTAAATAAATTGTTCATCTGCAGCAGCGACAATTTTGACCTGGAACCGCCTCATCAGGCGCAATTAAATTAACAAATACATAAAGAAACAAAGGGAATGCCTATTCACAAAGGTTCAATTATTCCAAGGAGATTCCACTGAGTTAAACTAATTAAATCTTTGGTCTGGTCTGCTCTTGGAAGCGAGGTCACTGCCTTCACGCTTTCACATTCACAGCTCCATCACAGAAGAACGAACTCTAAACTAACCGGGGCTCGATGCCAAAACGCTTATTTTGGCAAAGTAAGTGCCCAAGCGGGTCCCCAGCTTCCCATGTGTTATGATTTATTTGACATTATTAGAATATTGCTTTTAACATGTTCCATGGATACAATTTAACTTTGGTTAAATTGGTCAAGGGAGATATGTTTAACATCATTCCCGTATTTCAAAATTTTACTGAAAGAGCATAAAACTTTCTTCTTATTTCACCCTTTTATCAACAGAAAAAATATCAAGTACGCACTACCCCTGTTAATATTTGCCCATAAATAAATAATATTATTTATATTGATGTATACTGGTTAATGAATTTATTAAATCTAAGGTTTTATTAATAATGTTCCTCTACCCTAGTAGTGTGCTGGAGGCTAAGCCTCGGCAGCCAGTGTTTTGCTTTGTTTGCTTTAAAAACAATCTTTTCCAATATTTCTTACAATTGCGTTTATTTAAAGCATCTAAGATAAAAATGTCACTAACATAATTAATTTTTCTAAAAGTAATGTTTAATTATATAACCTTTCTTTGTGGTCAATAGAATGAAGTTGGTATAGAGATTTTTTGTGAAAATTGATTCATAAGAAAAGAGAATATGACTACAGGAAATAAGAAAAAGAAACAGTTTATTAACAAAAAAAAATTACATTATAATGATTCCTCCCTAAATCAAAAAACACAATTCCTTATTTTAAATCATAATAATACTTCTACGTAACTGGAGGCAGAAGACATTGATGATATATTGTTTCATAATATTATTGTTAATAATACATGTTTCCTAGTTTTTCTTATGACTATTATTTAGGTAAATTACTTGACATATAATTAGCACAGAGTTTTTTTCTCAAAGTAATAATGTTCATTATATATTTAATACTTGTGAACAGAAAGATGTAAACTTTTGGAGTTATAACCTTTATTTTATGGGGATTATTGAAATATAAAAAGATGTTGACAAGAAAGTTGTTACACTTTCCTGGCATTGGATATTTATTCTTATACAATGAAAAAATAATTTTATACGAAAAAGTACCCAAGATTTATTTTTTAAGATGGGGATAATTAATGATAAATTTTAATTTAAAATTATCGCTATTTGTTTAAATAAACCAAAAAAGTTTTAAAAATCAAAAAAAAATTGTATTTTTTAATCTTTTTTCTGCTCCCTCCCCTCCAGAATCATCTTCCAAGTAATTGTTTAGAATTTTCTACGTTCACTATGTTAAATGGGTGAAATTAATAAAATTCCACTGAAAATGTACAACTAAAATAAGTTACTACAGATTTTTTGTTTTGAAGTGGGTTGAATTATGATGAAATTTTTTTTTTACATTATTAATAAAAGTTTGAATAGACCAAAAATATTTTTAAAGATTCAAAAAGTTTATATTTTTAAACGTTGAACAATACCCGCTCACCGTAATGCCCTATTACTATGCCAAGAAGACAAAAAAAAATCCGATTAAAAAATATGCAATTTTGGTAAAAGGGGAATGTTGGGCCGAATTAAAAAAAAAAAATGGTTAGAGAATCATGCACGTATGTATTGATTTAATATAAAATGGTGTTATCTATGCAAAATTTTGAGAAAATTTACCCCCCAAAAAATCATCTATCTCCTGATAATACTGACCACCAAAATTGTACCAACATATTGCTCCACACTTGCTATCTCTGTACCAAATTTCATCAAAATCGGATTATCCAGTGAAAAAATTAAGCTTCAAGCATGCAACACTCATACATATGTGTATACGTAGAAACAAAAATTACCCCATCACCACTTTTTTGTGTTTTTAGGGTCCCTGGGTCATGAAACGTTGAGAAATTACAAAAAAACATACCCCATTTTTTGACTGATTTTGACAGGAAAGTAAAAAATTTATAAAGGATCTTTTTTTTTAATATATTTTTGGCAGTACTATTTTTTATAATATAAAATCAGATCCACCCATAAATGCAATTTTCATTAAGATCAAGAACCTTCAAATTTTAGCACCCTCAGAATAATTCCTCTCACAGAACCTACAGTTACAGATTAACCTACAGTTTTTTGTTGTTTTTTTTAATTTATAGAAGCAATCATTTTAATACGTAAACGATTTTATTACAATTTTAGATAAAACTGTAACTAAATAAATGGCTGACACACACACACCACACACCACACACACGCACCCCATTTTTTATGAATATTTTAGATTTAGATGACTTTATGACATTAAAAAAATACAAAAAGGAGCTTCATTTTCACCAAAAACAGTTTATTTTTTTAGTTTTGTATTTTAATTTACAAATACAGGTTAATATTCATTATTACTGCTTTGTAAGTATTGTTCATTCTGTATTTATTAAATATTAACTATTACTGAGCGTTCATTCTCTTATTTATTCATCAAACTCAAGATTTGAAACTCCTCATCCAATAAAATTGTTTTTATTCCTAGATATTTTTAATGTAGGCGTCAGCACAAATTTTTTTACATCGCAATTCGTATATGTAAGATAAAGATTATTAGTTCTGTTGAAAATTTTCGTCGCTTAAAACTTTTTTTTTCAAATATCTTTAAAAAATAATTTTAAACAAGATTATTTTAATTCTAATGCTTATAAAACGCACCCTAAATTTTAAAAGAATCAAAGTTGTTAATATTTAAATTTATTATCAAGTAAAATTCCATTAAATTTTTTATTTTAATTAAGAATTCGACTCGTCATAAGTGTCTGGCAGAAATTTTGGATTAAAAAGATTAACCTTTAAAAAATTCATGTACATAATAATGAGAATTATTTAAAAATATGATGTTAATTTCGAGTTATTCGACGTAGCATAAATAAATAAATAAATAAATAAATATATATATATATATAGAGAGAGAGAGAGAGAGAGAGAGAGAGAGAGCGAGCGAGAGCGAGGGAGAGAACGTGTGAGTGAGTGATAGGGAGTCTAGATTCTAAATAGATGTATTTAGCAGAATAAAGTAATTCTTACTATGCCCTCTCTCCTTCTATCAACTTCTTTGTTAAGTTTCTATAATCGCCTCTTGCGTGGGGCAGCAGGTTACGTGTTCTAGTTGATTCCACAGTTTATCTATTTTCGTTGCGGTAAACCTCTACTCCATGTAGGTCTACGCAAGATGTAACGTAGACTGTAATTAATATTATGTGAAATAAGGTTTGTATTATCTATTTACACTACAATTTTTATTAACATTACTTTTACAATTAATTTTTGTTTCAGTGACGCTTTATCATAGATTAAATCAATTAGATCAATTAGTTGTTATAGTTTAGAAATTAAAAAAAAAAAAAATTAAAAAATTAGATTATTTTCATATGTATTTTTTTTGAAGTTCAAAAAACTTCTTAAAAAAATTATATAATAATAATAATTGATACTGATTTTACGAGAATTAAAAATGAATAACTGGACAATTAAATTTTGATTGAGCACTCTCAAAGAAATTATATAATGACTGTTTAAGTTTTGAAGACAACTGTTTAATACAGTGTTTACCGACATATATCATGTAATTATGGGCCCTTAGGCAGGTCCTTTTATTCCACATCTGTCTCCACATTCCGTTTCCTACTAAACTTTATTAGATCTTCTCATATCATATCATATCTTCTCATTCTTATTAGATTTCTCATATTTACATATAGATGTCTATGATTTTAACTCTTTTACGTCTGTTATTTTTACGCCTTCTAGTTTTTTCTTTAGTTATTTGTTGCATTTAGTATCTTCACTTATTTACGTTAAGACGTTAATACGTTTTATACTTTGTATTTTAAATAATGAGGATGAATTTTATTACATACATATATATTTTTATTTTATAATTAATTGTGTATTTGAAATATTTTTGTTGCATTGATCAAATTTTTGCCATAGTTTTTCATCATCTATCCATGGAAGTGAGGAAGTCGTTAATATTTTCAGTCGTTCCATTGTGCATCAGTTATGTACCTCATTCTTGACGTGATTTATATAAAGTTCTGATTTGTATCCACCAGAATAAAAAATATATTATTTCCTATCCTTCTACCTCATGATATGCATAAGCCAATTAGATTTCTTATGTTATTCTGATTAAGCTTCAATTCTCGTTAATTTTTTCATTTTTCTCTTCTTTCCTCCATTTAGTTTTCTCCACCCACTTTAGTCTATGTATTTCAAAAGACTTAACCCTTTCTTTTTCTCTATTTCCTTAAGTTTATTTTTCATTTCTGTAAAAAAGAACATTTCAAATGTAACATTTCTCCTGAGGCTTGTTCAAATATAACTTCATTTTACTGTATAACTATTTAAAAACGGTGTTGCCAATAGAAACAAAAACTATTCAAATAAAATCATTCATGGGCTTTCCAAATAAATTTTGGGTACAAATTTCACACAAAAGCTTAATTGAAGCAGATAAAATAATCAGTATCTTACTTAAATAATAATTTTGAACCTTTTCAGAACATCATTTTCATCCTGAATTCTCAACACCAATCGTTCGAGTTTTTACGTGATGGTCACGTCTCTTCACTCCTTAATCAGTAAATAATTCCTTGTTGTTTTCTAATATATGGTTCAATTTACGGATACAGTCTCATTGCTCAGTTTTTTATTTTTACTTCACCACTTTTCTTTGCTTAATGTAGATTAAAATCGTCTTCCAAACTTCAAATTTAATGAAAATGTTTAATTCCAGAAACATATTTGTAGAGCTTTTAAAATATTTTTTTAAAACTATTTAGAAATTTAAGAATTTTACAAAAAAAAAAACACGAAAATATTATGGCTAAATATATTTATAGGAATAAAATAAATTTATGCAAAAAAAATTTAAATAATTTCCATTTTTATTTAACGAAAATAATTAAATTCGATAATAAAGTTCTACAGTAAAGGACATAAAAAGTCGGGGTTAAGTTAGATGATCCAAAGGGTGTATGGGTGACTAGAAAACGAGGAAATTTTTTTTTAAGTCGGTGTGTAAAGATAAAAAAGAGTACAGTAAGTTTTCTCCATCTCAACTGATAAAAGTTAGCCGATAAGTTTGTTCAACATTGGCTTGGTTTTCGTTGCGGAACTCTTTTTAAAAAGTTACAAACGGGCATCGATTTCCCATCGGACTGTTAGAAAGTAGGCAGACAACCGGGAGAAGTTCAACCGGCCAAAATATCGGTTCAAATGTAATGAACAACCCTTATCCCCTTCTCTGTTAGGGCGTTTCGGTTAGGATAGAAGGGAAAATAAGGGGCGGTACTCTAACTGATGTATCTATACAATTAGCTAACCACTTAACTTCGTAATCTTGTTCCTTACTCCCCCATATATTCAATTTATTGTTTCGTTCACCAATAGTTTATACGTGTTCAATTAAATCAATCAATTTAAAAGATAAACTGCTTATTACAAGAGATAAAATATATGGTTAATACGAATTAAAAAAGGTTTCCCAAATTTCTTAAATTGATTTAAATAATGCAATGTAAAAATATAGTTTTAATAAAAGTATATAACGCAAAAATTGTTTTTGAAAAACAAAGTAACGACACCTCATCGCAAATAGCTTTAATTATCTTGTGTATGAAAAAGTATAAAATGAAATTAAAATACGATTGGGCCTTTGTTAATAAAATGAATTAATTGGGCGTTACAATGAAATTTATGCTAGATTTTACATATAATTAGTCTAATTTATGTTTGTATATTATATAAATTGTTTTTATTTTATTCGTCAAACTCTATTGTATAAGTTTTCAACTTCAAAACAGTCAATAAATAAATAATATTTATTTTATTGAAATTATTAAACTTCCTTGTATATAATTATTTTAAAAAATACGCGATTACAAACAGATAATAGTAAAATGATAAATAATAATAAAAAAAAAACTAACATTTATTTATTTTACTTATATACTCTTTAATTATAATTTATTATTATTATTATTATTATTTAATCATTTATTTACATCAGCGGGCCAACACAACGTCACTCATACTAAGTCCAGGAGTTATTCGTCTGATAAGTCTCTTTGTAACTTCTTAATTTCCACGGCACGGATCGACTCCTGTCCGACTCTGTCTGAGTTGCCGTGGAAATCCCAGGAAGTGGGGGAGATGTCTTCATAAATTCCAGGAAGTCCGCCGTCAGTGAACGAAGATCACAACGAGGTTCTTAATTTCTAGCTTCAAGCTATGATCCACATGCTGTAACATTCATCGCGAAATCTCCTCATGCCTAGAGACCAGTACTTCTAGGTCCAGTGCTGAACGTTCCACTTCGTAGGATGACGTCACTCTAAGCCTTTTCAGCGAAGGGGCGGAAGCCTGCTCACATGGTTTTATTTCCATATTACTGCGTAATACACAAAATATCGTTAAAAAATGTCTAAAACTTGTTCAGGGTCAAATTTCGGTTATTTTGAGCCTCCACACGGCAATATAAGAATTTTTCTATGATGGGAGGGGGGTCGAGTATGTTAATTTTAATAAAGATGTGTTCCAAAAAATAGATTTTGTTTTATTTTATATTTTTACTGAATTTTAAGCAAAATTACAATTAGTTCTAAATATTAAATATTTTTTACTTAGGTAGCTCTCAAATCGTAGTCGTACCATAGCCTCACGCGTAACCCACGTCCGCCATCTCAATCTGGTATCCGAATTTTCATCTCTTGTTTTAAGAATTTTTAAATAATTTTGGATACTGTCTCTCATCTTATTCTTGGTCTGCTCCGGGGTCTTTTTCCATCCACCTTACTATCCATTACAGCTATGATCATTTCTTCGCTCCTTCAGAACACATGTACATATCAACCCAGCCATCCGTTTTTAATTACAGCTATTAGGTCTGGTTCTTGGAAAATCTCGTTTATTTCTTCATTTTTCCTGCTTCTTAAACGATTACCAACCCTAACTGTGCCATAAATTTTTCATAATACTCTGTTTACGAAAGATTTCTAATCTGGATCCCATTTTTTTTGAGAACGTCCATGTGTTTGTGATCCATAAGTAACTACAGGTCTTACTTATGCTTTTATGTGTGCTAATTTTCGTGGTTTTGGATAACAGTCTACTTTAAAGCATTTGCTAAATCCAAAGAAGCCTCTTTCTGCTGACAGTATTCTCGTCTTTATTTCTATTTCCATCTCATTTCTATTGAAATTAGGAGAGTTTACTACTCTCCTAATTTCTTGAAGGGGCCAACTTCCTTGAAGCTACTGTCGTTTATTCTTAAGAATTCTTCACCACTGTCTTCTTTTGCAGTCATCATGCACGGGTCTTTAAATCAATAACGGGTAACTTCTTAATCGATAACGAGTCGTCACTAATCAATAATGTTATGAAATGCTACAATTTATAAAATTAAAAGCCAAATTTTTAAAATCTGAAAAAAATTAATTATTTCAGACTTCTTTCTTTTTCCTGTTTAGCCTCTGGTAATTACCGTTCAGATAATAATTCAGAGGATGAATGAGATGTTATATATGAGTGTAAATGAAGTGTAGTCTTGTACAGTCTCAGTTCGACCATTCCTGAGATGTGTGGTTAATTGAAACCCAACCACCAAAGAACACCGTTATCCACGATCTAGTATTCAAATCCATGTAAAAATAACTTACTTTAGTAGAACTTGAACGCTGGAACTCTTGATTTCCAAATCAGTTGACTTGGGAAGATGCGTTCACCACTAGACCAACCGATGGGTCATTATTAGACTTGTAAATATTACAATTTACTCTATTTAATTTTTTTTCAATTTAATTTTCTCTTTTTTAATTTAGATTTTCAAAAAAATCTTAACAAGAAATGAACGGTCGTTAGTTCTAAATATTTTATAGAAATGTTTTTAACTTTTTGTTTTTCAGAACTAAACCGATTTACTGTTTTGAAAAATTGTATAATTTCAATATCAAAGTTGATCGATGTACTCCAAATCTGAATCCCAGATGAGAATCAAAATTGACTTGTTTATAGTAATTTGGATTTATTTCATAGTTGACACCGTTTCCTATTCAACCAGTAAACATTTTCACAATCAAATCTAACTTTTTACTTTTCATTTTTTTATATTTCTTTCATGTGAGAGGACTAAGGAAGCGAATTTCTAAATAACTGGTACCATCTGCTGCGGCAGCCCTACGTTATTCAGCATCATTGGAGGACAAACTTCTATATGAAGAGTGAATATTATACGTATAAATTTGTTTTTATTAATTTTCACCATTTTTTTCTCCAACAGAACTACCAACTGTACCAACCTAAAATAATTTAATAATATTTTATTTTATTTTCAATTTTCGCTACTTTATGATAACGTTACAACCTTTTTCGGTAGTTTCTTTTTTACATTTTTCTCTCTTCCCTGCACCTTTTCATTATCTCCGCACGTTGGTCTTTGCGTTTTTCCAACCATTACATTTTTACATTTTCTTTCGTAGTCTTTTGTTCTCGGATACCCTGTAACATCAAAATTTTGGTTTTAAGAGTCTATATTTTTAATATCGTTTTCTGATATATTTTTTAAATTTAAGTATTTTTTTAGTTTGTGTTATATTGTTGTAGAAGAAATGAAAGATTTGTTTAGTTAACCTATTTTTACTCATTATGACAAGATGACCGAAGAACATCAATCTATGCTTTTTTCATTATGTCCAGTATTTTTCTACTTTTTGATATTTTTCATTATTGCCTTTAGATTTAAATGTGGGTTTTCCTTTATGAGATGTAATATTTGTCTAATTATTCTGTTTCTTTTTGAAAATATTTTCCATATTTTTGTTCTTGTTTAAGTACTCACCCTTATAAAATCTGTAGTTTTTTTACTGTATTATAACTTTGTAAAAACAAAGCTGTTTATTTTTGTTCTATTTCGGTGATAATTTTTTTTTCAAGATTAGTTCTTATAACTTATAAAATTTAAACTAAAAATTTATTTGGAATGGAATGTTCCTTTAAACTATTTTCGTGTTTTTAACTTCGTTTTAATCTCCAATTCTGAATTCATACAGTAAAAATTTCAAAATTTGAGGTGATGCAATTACCAAATTTTTACCATTACAATAATAATTGAAATGTTACCAAGTAGACTATGATTTTTCTTCATGAATTATTTGTTTCATGAACATTTATACTACAGTTCCATTACTTGAAAAAGTCCCACTTTTGTAATTCGGAAATTTCCTTTAAGTACACGTGTATATCGTATAAATTAAATAAATAATATTAAACATCAAGTTCATTTACCTTTCCTGGTTTGATATATTTTGCACTTTAATAATTATTAACAGCTTGGTAATCACGAAACAACAAACCTCTTATAATGATTAAATATTTATCAGTTTAGTTAATGTTATTATTAATAATTTAAATACATTAATTTTCAATTGTTGCGATTAATAAATACGTTTATTTTACATGTACGCCATGTTCTAATAGCTTATTTTCATTTTGGCATACTTATTATTTCTTTTCTTTTGTTGTAGAACAAAAATTTACAAACGGTTTCTCCTGACGAAACCATAAGTAAATAGTATTTTAAGATATCACATGAGAGAGAGCCATCGAAAAATTAAAAATCAAACCACTTTTTTTCAATAATATTTAATTATTTTTTTTTTCTTGATTTTTTGGAAATGAATTACTCTTTTGCAGTCATTTTTATTATATATTACCTTGAACTATTGACCTTTTATTTAGAAAAGACGAAAAAGTCAGTCGTTTTAAAGCTTCACTAAACTGACATCTTTTATGTAAAAAAACCATTTATTACCATGTAGACTAATTGCTATAACAAAATATAGATTTGATTAATACCCTTGTTATCATTTTAACCGCTAATAGCTGGCTTAAGTTTTTAATGAATTATTTTAATAGCTAAGGATAATTTACATCGTCTTTATTAGTATTATACAGCTAAGTTTAATGCCAATAGATCTGAATAAAAGAGAGCTTTTTTTTCAAAATCCCCTACATAATATATGTTTAAGCCTTATTTTTTACAAAATTGACTGCTGATGATAATTTTTTTTTTTTAAGTACTCAACATTAAAGCACTCAAACATTGTTATCATATCGTATTTTTTATTGTGTTGTATAAAGTTTAATAATATTAAATAAAAAACTAATTAATACTAATAATTTAATAAACCAATTAAAATTTAATTGGCGGTTTGTTGATTTTATAAATATTGCTGTTATTGGATAAAGAATATTAAGAATAATTTTAATTGGTAATACTCGTAAATAACAACAAACATTAAATAATAATAATAATAATAAATTTATTTCTCAAATTTTCTTTGATATAATATCTTAGCAATACATTACAAAGTTAAATCACTTATAAACAACATTTAAAATAAAATACTTGGTATGAGAAATTAGGATATTCCGTAATGTACGATATTCCCTATAGAATATTCCGTGATGGGGTTACGATCGAAATAGCAAAAAAATAAAATATTAAAATAATTAATTTGTGATGTCAGCAAACTTTTAACCAATCAGTACAATCCTATTTTCTTATTTTACGATATTCCCTTGGTACGAACCTTTAACATACAAAAATGGGCTATCAGATGGGCGGCTATCTGCCGCCCATCAGTACAAATCGTGTAAATTTATATTTATAAAATTAAGTAAGTTATAACTTATCCTTGACTTTACGTTCTTAAAATGTCACGAATTCTTAAAAAATAGCAATATCCACCTTTAAAAAACCAGATAACAGAACTATTTTCTTAAAACTCATCTCAATATTTTGGCTTATAGAAAGGCCCTTATTTATGCTTCCATTGCCATTTTTAATACATTTTTGAAATACTTCAGAAATTCTCCACCGGTTTATTTCTAATACAGTTAAAAAATTTTCTTTTACGGTATTATTATTCTGTTAATTAAATTTTAAACAACTAGAGGACTCGTGCTGCTCCGCGGCATCGTTAAATAAATTAAACTATAATAAACAAATTTCTTTGTGGTTAATAAGATTTTCTTACAGACAACATTACTGTGCGTCGACGCTTAGGTTTCATCTCCACTTTCACAATTTTAAAGATTTTGCGTGTGATAAGACAACGTAGAATTGTTCATGGCTAAAAACTGGTTTAGGTAGATAGATTTCTACTCACTCCAGAGTTTATCCTTGCGTCTTGTGATGATGCAAAATTCTAATCGTATAGCAGACTGTCTTCATTTAAAAGAGAATGGGATATTAGTGTCACATGGCGTCAAATCAGTTGGAGGTAGAATAACCTGTTGTCCAACACTCATATCTATATAACTTCCACGTTCGAACTGTTGTCATACATTTGTTTGACTATCAGTCTGTGTGAACTAGTTTGATGGTACTTGACATGGAGAGTGTTTTAACACCCAAACGAATTCTGTAACTTAAATACTTGCCGAGATATCTCGATTGAATTCCACTGACGTAAGGCTTTCAGTATAAAAAAACTATGTTTCCTTAAAACTCTTGTCATAATTGAGTGAGCAACAGTAGGTGCATGCTGGTTAACTGTGGCTTGATGCAATGAGCGCTTTAACTCTCAACGAAGTCTGTTATTAAATTAATTACTGAGCAATAGCACAAAAACTAAACATTATTTTGACGACAAAATAATTTTCAATAGTAATTTCTAAATCGTCAGATAATTTGTAATAATTTTTTTTACTTAATGTGTGTACTTTAATATTATTTCTAGTGTTTGTTTTTAAATAATTAATATGGACTTTAATTATATCTATTTCTTTATCTTATAATCTGTTTTTACAGAGTGGCGCACCACACCAAATTATCCAAAATTTGGTTTTGTTAAAAACTATTTATTTGAATCCCAATACAGAAAAGTAAAATATAACATGTTTACTATATACCGGGAGATTATGTTCTGCACATCACATGTTCAATATGAACACCATCAGATCTAGCAACCTCTTTAACAGGAACTCCTCTGTTGTGAATAACTCGACGATACCTATCTTCGGTTATCTCGTTGCACGCCTCAATGATCAGCACTCGGACTTCCATCACTGTTCGAGAATGTTTAGGAAAATCTTCTCTTTTAGAAATCTTCAAAAAAAATAATGACACGGATTTAAATCAGGACTGTTCAGCGGCCAGTTCTGTCCACACGAAAAACTATTAGAAAATCGATTTGAAGTAATATTTGTGTTAAAAGTTTCATGTAGAAAGTCTAAAACAAGATTAGCTGCGTGCAGTATGACTCCATCCTGCACGAACCACTTATCTTCTAATCGAAACCCTTTTTCAAGAAGCTGAGGAACAAAATTATTACGCAGCATGTTTAGACAACGTTCACTGTTCACTGTCGGTTCAGAAAAGGAATGCCTTATTATTCCGTGACATGAGATAGCGGCCCGTACCGTAATTCTTGGAGCGTGATGAACCTTTTCATGAAGCGCGTGTGGATTTTCGAAAGCCCACAAACGCGAATTTTGTTTATTAACAACCCCGTCTACATGAAAATGTGGCTCAGCTGAAAACCAAACATCGTTCAACAATACGTCTTGGTTCACAGCCCGTTCAGCGAATTCCATTCTTTGATGTTTATTGTCAACCGTTAATTTAGGTAACACTGTTATTTTGTACAGATACAAATGCAAATAGGTTTTTAAAATTCGTTGCACAGATCGCCTTGAAATTCTAAGTTGTGCTGCTGCTTTTCTTGTTGATTTGCCCGGGCTCCTCAGCAACGCTGCTATGACAGCTTCGACATTCTGTGGAGAACGAATATCGGCAGGCCGTTCGCGCTTACTTTCAAATATGAACCATCACTATTAAAGTTTTCGTAAATTCTAAGTGTTTTTTAAATGAGAGTGGCCACCTGAGATTGAAAATCTGCACGAAACCGTCTTTATGTAAGCACCATGCGTTTAGTTTCATTAAAAAATTACACAGTCTTTACGCACTGTTCAACAGTCAGTCTTCTTTTGTCAGCCATCTTGAAACGATACAGAAACAGCGCTTTCGGAAAGAGAAGAAACTAATATTCATGAACTGCTGTCACTTCTGCCAACATAAAACGCATTAATTATTAACCTAGAAAGTTATTGCCAAAATAAATGTATCATTTCGTACGCCACCTGTATATTTATGATTTACCTTATATTTACATGATCTCTATAATGTAATGATCAGAATAAAAATTTATTTATTTATATTATTTCTTTAAAATTGGTCACCTCATTAAAATATTATTAACCCCCCCCCCCCACGGCTCAGGCGATTAGGACGATATGTGCATGGAACGTAAATGAAATGTAGTTTTGTATAGTCTCAGGCCAACCATTCTTGAGATGTACGGTTAAGTGAACCTCAACTACCAAACTACACCGGTATCCACTGTCCGATATTCAAATCAGCATTAAATACCCATTCTCAAATCTCCAGTCGTTAAAATCTCTTTTCTTCATTATTAACTCAAATGTTGTTCTAGTATTGCCATTGAATTTTATGTTGTAATTTTAATAAAGTTTCTGACTAATTAGCGTAAGCTTTTTCTTTTAGATAATTCAAAATAAAAATGTTGTAAGTCGTCAGTCGTCAAAACCCAAAAACTTTAAGGCAACCGAAGTTGAATTTTTCTATATTATTCAATTTTTTTTTTACGAGGCTTGGTCAATATTGATTCCTTCCATTCACAATTACTGTAGCTGCTTAAAATAAAAAAACATTATTTTTAAAAAAACTGCTCACCATATCCTTAATCTTTATTTTTTTCTCTCGTTTATAGTTTGAAGATTGCCCAGGTAGTACCTTAGAAACGATAATTTTTTTGTTGATGTAGTCATTAAAATAGAAGTGGACATTATTACTCATCCATAAATTCTATAAAAAAAGATGGATACCATCATTCTGTTGATGAGTATAACTCTTGGAGTATTGTAGGTATCACTTGTGTTTAATATTTAAACAAATTATATCCTGTTAAAATACTATTTTAAAACCTTAGACAAAGTTACATAAAATTATGACTGACTGAATGCAGAGTTTTTGAATTGATGTTTTTTTGATTTTTCACTACATTTTACATTACAGAATTAATTCTCATACTACTCAAAATTATAATTTGTTTGATGTTCTAGCATTTTTCACAGTAATACTGTTTTTAAAATTTTTCATTATTACACTTTTATTTATTCAATCTTGTAAATTTCAATTTTGTTTGCGAAACACTTCTCTGACTTTTTACGTGAATTTTATTTAATTTTTTCCTACGGCATTCATTTATAATTGTTATTGTTTTACATTTGTGTATTTGATCCGTAAGTATCAAAAGAAAATGGAATCTATAATAATAATAATAATAATAAACAATGTATAAATTTGTGTTTGTAGGAAGTGACCTTTGACCCCTCCGGCTACTTATGTAATTTTTTTATTAAATTTTGAGTGTTAATTAAAATTTAATAATATATCCACCCATCTCTGTGACTGAATAGTTGCGTATCGGCCTTTTATTCGGAGGTTCCGTTTTTAAATCCCGGTTATTCGTGGAATTTTTTCATAATCTACAAATTTCTATCTTCATATTTCCACGTACAAGCTTCTTTGTAAGCTTTCATGGTGTTTTACTTCAGCAGTCAGTTGGTCAAAATTACAAACCCTTGGTTTGGTGCATACATTAAAATTAAAAAAAAAAACCTTTTTCTTTTCTATTGTTAGTACAGTATTGTGAAGTAGGTCGCATTCTATTAGCCCACCGGGTTGGTCTAGTGGTGAACGCGTCTTCCCAAATCAACTGATTTGGAAGCCGAGAGTTCCAGCGTTCAAGTCCTAGTAAAGCCAGTTATTTTTACACGGATTTGAATACTAGGTCATGGATACCGGTGTTCTTTGGTGGTTGGGTTTCAATTAACCACACATCTCAGGAATGGTCGAACTGAGATTTTACAAGACTACACTTCATTTACACTCATACATATCATCCTCATTCATCCTCTGAAGTATTATCTAAACGGTAGTTACCGGAGGCTAAACAGGAAAAAAGAGAGGTCTCATTCTACTTAAAAAATATTACTTTAACAAAAAAAATTTTATTTTATTTTTTTTTGTATAGGCTTACCAAAGTTGATATCAGTATGAAGAATTCCGTTTTCAATAAACGCAAAATCAAGAAACTTAAACTTGATAGAAATAAGAAAAAATGCATAAAAAATGTTTAAAATAACTATTAGTTAATATATTTTAAGGTTTATAAAATACCTTAATGTGTATTTTTTATTTATTAGGATCGTACATGAGGATTTCCGACGTATTTACTTGTAATTTTTAGTAAAATCACATTAAATGTCAGAGATTCACCACCCAATATGTTATTATGCTGTACGCTGATAAATAAAAATTATGCAGTGCCAAACAGTGTTTCAAACAGATAAAAATATATTATCTGTTTTAAATCATCTTTGTAAACTATGTAATATTTAGTTTAGAAGTTCTTGCACAACATGAATTATAAGGTAAAAAAAAAAACAAAAAAACGCGTACTACCAATGCATATCTTCTACAAAACAAAACGTGTGATATGGACACCACATGACTTCCTTGTACGCCTATTAAATTACATATACACGTTTTTAAAAGTACATAAAATTTTACTTCACTAATAACTTTTTATGTTTTCATTTTTTTTTATTTATATTTTTATTATTGAATTATTTATTGTAAAAATATTTTTACAATCACAGGTTAATAATTATAAATAAATAAATATAAGTAAATTAGAAAAAAGTTAAAAAAAAAGAAATGAAGTCGAATTCGAACCAGTCTACCTTCTCCTTGTAAGATCAAAATATTTCATTGATTAAAATTTTATTTGGCTATAATTATGGAACCAATGAAAATATAGTACCACTTTAAAAGTACCATGAAAAATAAAAGTACCACTTATAATTTATCGTTGAAAAGCTCTCACTGAGGGCTTATTACGGCAGTTAAGAAAAATCCAAAGTTTTTGGATTTTGGACATTTTCGGTCAAGTCGATTGCAGTCAAAAGGGGAAGTGCACAACTAGATTTTATAACAGTTCTAAATTCAAAATTTCAACATCCTACGGCTAATCGTTTTTGAGTTATGCGATATACATACCTACGTACGTAGAGACGTCATACCAAAATTAGTCAAAATGGATTTAGGAATGGTCAAAATGAATATTTCCGTTGAAATCTGAAAACTGAAATTTTTCGCCATTACAATACTTCCTTTACTTCGTACAAGGAGTAAAAATCATCGAAATTGGTCGGTTTAACAAATCTTAAACTTAAATAGAACGAAATATTTGTATAAAAAAAGTAAAAATCATCTTTTATTGAATTTAATTTAAAAAACTTACATTGATAAATTAACAATAATTGGATTCTAATACTGGGAAGCATTCTTGTCACTCGTATGAGTAAATTATTTGTTATTCAGAGATTTGTAACGAAAGCTTTGACAGAAAATCCAATAATCTATCCACGTGTTGTATGTTTTATATAAATTTATATATATATATATATATATATATATATAAAACATAAAACACGTGGATATATATATATATATATATATATATATATATATATATATATGTAATGACAATGTACGGGTATATAAAACAACTTTTCATCGAATAAAAAAAAAAAATTAAAAAAATTCTGCGGTGAAATCCAACTATATTTTTTCTCACAACTTTTAGTTATAAAATACTAATATATATCAATTTGTAGAATATAAGTAATACAAAATAAATAGTGTTTAAATAAAAAAACTCTTTTATTAATAGCAACAAAATAAATATTTTTATTTAGGAGGTTGAGAAATATGTAGACAAAAAAACAAACAATTTTTAATTCAAATCACTAGATGAATTTAAAATTTTTTTAATTTAAATAACTAAAAATATATTGTTATTATTATTATTATTATTATTACTGTTATAATACATTGTACTTAGCTTTCGATGAAAACTAATAGGACGATCTCTTTGATAAGGCTTCCTGAACTTCAAATGCTATTGTAGTTGCTATTTCAATAAAGATCAATTATATTTGCGTAATTGAATATATATATATATATATGTAGTTGATATTTTGTACAGATAAATTAATGTCAGAACATAAGTCACATTACGTGACTTCTCTTTCTACATGCGAATTGTTTGTTTTGCATAATTGTCAACCATCTCAATATGTGATATAATAATATCAAACAGTGCTTCTTTCTGCATTTGAAGGTAAATCTTTTGGTGTGCCTATTCTTTCCGGCAAATACTGCATCGTACGTGAAATCTCCCCTGTGGCATCCAAAGTCAACGGGCTTATCTTTGCTGTTTCCTGACTCAGATTTCCTTGACCTGATCTATTAATTCCCTTTATTTGCTTCTCTTTTTTTATTTAGTTTTGATATTAGTGACTGATCGAATGGCTACTTCGTTGATGACCATTGTCTTTTTATATTTCCTTGCAGGATAATATTTGGCCTGTTGTGTATCACCGTAAATTTAAATATTACGTTAAATTTCCTACAAGTTTTATTAAAGAGTTTTATCTGTTTATTGGCAATTCAACAAAGTTATTTTACAAGTCAAACGTTAAAAAGTGCGTTTTCGACTTACTTTTTTTGCATTTCTCGCCGGTTTTCTAAACACTACTGAAGTTATAGTATTCGGACTTCTTTTTTACAGTTTGTCAGATCAATTTTCATATAAAACCATCAAATTAACTTAGATTTCTGCACCCAAGAATTTCTGGATAGCTGTATTTCACTGGAGGAGATGAAATCTGGGCGGAATTTTTCGTCAGCCGTAACTCGTTAAAAAAACGTTTCCGGGCCTATGTTCATAATTTTTTTTATACATTTTTCTTTATTTTTACATGAAGAGTGAGCTGTCAAAATATCTGAATATCCTGATAAATCACCCTATATAAAACGATTGACAGGTTAAGGAAAGAGATTTTCAAGTACCTTTGGGAAAAGAAGTTAGCAACATAAAAGAGGATGAAATAACACAAAAAAATGTGTTTCGCGAGGAAAATGCGAAAAATAGAAAGATTCCAAGGTAGAATGGATAAGAGAAATGGAACAAAGTGGTCCGAGGAAAGGAAGAAACCGCATAACGGAAAGATGAAAGAGTACTGGAAAATAAGCAAACAACAAACAAGAAGAAAAAGAAATTGTTACCTGGTCTTTCTTTAGCCAGCCATAACGAAAGTATAATAACAATGCTTTATTTTCAATATTTAATTTTAAAATGCATTATTTAAAAAAAATAATACACAATTCACAGCATATAATTAGCTAGCATACATTCTACAACTTCATTTTAAAAATCGTTAGCTGGAAAGCTGGATTATTGAAAAAGATAAAATGATATATCAATGAAACAAGAACACTACTGCTTTTTTTTATCTTGCATATCTTATATTTACAATCGGTTCCGACTAAGGAACCACAAGTATATTGTATTACAAAAAGCAAGTGAAAAGCGGATTCCAGCGAACGATCTCAATAAAATGTACACATTTAATAATGTTTATTAACTGAAATACATATACGTATATATAAATAAAATACATATATAATATATTTATATAAATAAAATTCATATACATAAAAAATTTATATAAATAAATACACTTACATTAATTGGGATCACAAAGATTCAAGACATCACATAGTATAATAAAAAAACAAACCACGATAGAATCCACGATATAATTTGTAATCTGAAAGTACATCATTTGGATAGTAATTTATTAAAAATTATTTTTATTTACACTTATTCTATTTTTTTACTAAAATCTATTTATTTTTTTAAAATTAATCTGTATTTATTTAGTTAACTTTTATTTACTCTTTTGTGTTACTTTTTGACACCTACTTAATTAGGTATTTGATAATATTTTCCCGGAAACATTTATGTCCAGACAGGAACTGGATGAATTCGTAGCCGGTATTACTACGCTTTCGCTCCATCCAGTTTCGGATATCGCTAATGAGTCCATGGGTCCACTTTCCTTTGTCCGAATCCTACCGTCTGTCACGCCGAGGCATGTAGAGACCGTCAGTTGCTTCCTTTCTGTCCTGTCCGGCCGCTATTGTAGCTCTCATTTGCGTTTGTAAGTCTATCGGCGGCACCCCAGCTATAACCGCTGCCGCCTCGGCGCTGATCGTACGATACCCGCGATGATACGCATATTTAGCCTACGTTGTTGCGTAACCAAACGCCTTACGTTCCTGGCCCTCGACAACGCTCCCAGCCATATGGAAACTCCATACAACACTAACGAAGAGTGCACACTGGCCAACAGTTTTCTCTTCCCCGTCTGAGGACCGCCTTTATTCCTCATGATTTTTCTGAGCGCCTACACTTCAATTTCGCTCTTTCTTGCCGCCTCCTCAACATGTATAATAAAGGACTGGTGCTTGTCCAGCTGCACGTTTAAATACTTCGCGGCTGGGCTAGGGTGTATTATCGTGTGTCTCACTCTAAAATGCACTGGATTTAGTCTGCTTGTTCCAGCCATAACAACCACTTTCACCTTGTCATCAGCGAGCCGTAGACAATTGGCTACTAGCAACCTCCTAACCATGTCAGCCGCTTCTTCACCGGCTGCCATCCTCTTCTGTTTTGCGCACAATCACAAGTGCTAAATCATCGGCGAACGCCACCGGGGTGACGCTCACCGGGTAGTGCTGCCTTAGGACATCATCGAAAACAGTGCTCCACAGGGCCGGACACAGCACCAACCCCTGGGGGACACCTCTCTCCACCGGAAATTTCGTTTCACCACCTTCTGACCTGCCCACCACGTATCTGTCCTTAAAATAATTGTACAACACCCTTCGCAGTTATGCCGGAATTCGTCTGGCTTTTAGTTCACGAAATTTAACTTTTCATGGCAGCTCATTAAACGCATTGCGTATATCTAACATCATGACCGCTCCTATCTCTCGCGTCTTCCACTTTCTCTGCGTAGCTGATCGAATAATATTCATCACGCGCCCGATCGCATCAATCGCCGAGCACCCGGTCCGGACCAAACGAAATTGGTCTTCATGAAGTCCCCCTGCCATCTCTACACCATCGTTTAATCTCCGGAGAACCAATCTTTCAAATAGCTTCGCGAAGAAATTTAATAAACAAAGTGGTCTAAACGATATCAGTGCTCTCATAGGACAGCATTCTTCCTCAGCATCATTAACCTCGCACCTCTCCACCGTTCAGGAATCCATTCCATCTCCATAATCATATTCAGTGCACGCAATTCCACACCAGGCACCGTCTCGGCCACAATTTTTATGACCTCCGGGGGGGATTCCATCCGAACCCGGACCTTTGCCGCCTTTAATCAACTTAGCCGTCTCACTCAGGTCCTGCACCAAGTAAGGAACTATTGATTCCACCACAATCTCCTCGCTTTGAAACTCTATTCCTAACGGAAATGTTCGGCAACGCTCTTCTTCAGCTGATCTTCAGATAGGAGGAGCAGCCTTCTTCCAAACCTTTTGGTGACGAAATGATAGGCGTCACCCAACAGATCAACTTCCACAGCATCACACAATTGCTGCCACTTGGGTTTTTTGGACGCAGCAATTGCTCCTCGAAAGTTCCGTGTCGCAAGTCTTAAGCTTACGAGCTCCTCTTCAATGTTCTGGTCATGCTTCTGCATTCTCTTGAAGCAGCGCCTGCTCGTCACACATCTTCTCAGTTCGGCGAGTTCGGGGGACCGAACTCCACGATCTTTTAATAAAAAGTCTTTTATTAAAATTATTTTATATACATTTAATCTAAGTTTATTAATTTAAAGTTCACAAAATTTGGAACAATAATAATAATAATAACCATTTTATTTTTAAGATAAAGTTAAATATTAATTAAATATTTGAAAATTTAGGTATGACAAAAGTTGTACTTTTATCAGGGTAATTAAAATAACGTTTTCTTTTTTAAGATAATCATTACTTTATTTAAAATTGTAAAATATATTTTTATTAGGCCATACAAAGTTATTATTTTTATTATTATTTTCCTTAAAAACATAAAATAAAAATAAAAACCGCTCTTGTAAAACAGTATGAGTTGGTGAAATAATAATATCTAAAACCTTACACTAGTTTTTTCGTTTTTTTATAAAATCGTTTATTCGATTCTTTCACATAATAAGTTTATTTCCTTTTTATTAAGTCATGAAAAGACAAAAGGGGATAAAATTTTAATTTAATATTTTATGGCAACTGTTGTAAAAATGACATATTTTATATTATTCCAAAAAATAAAAAATAAAAACCGGAAAACAAACGGTCGTTATTAAATAATCTGAAATCAAAGTTTAATTTGACTACTGGATGTTACACTAAAATTGTTTTAGGTAACTTGACACAAAATAAAAGTTCTTTTTTATTTAATATTATCAAGTGATTTCTAATTATATCAAATATTCAAAATCTGGCTATAAAAGTAAAATTAATTAACCTCTTTCACTTAAGAGCTGAGATTATTTATGAATGTGCCAAGCTTAAATAGGAAACTTATTATTCAGCCTTACAAGTGGAACTACTATTTTGTTTATTATAGGAATTGATTATATAGTAAACATCATTACACTTAGAGATTGGGTAGATATTAGGTAAAGTGTTTTATTTTAATATTTTTTGCCAAACTGATAATTCTAGCATTATAAACTAATGTACTATTTCTAGAGGGGCAAGATTAGGAGGTCTGAAACTAGGTAACTGTTGTATATTATTAGAAAAGATAGAAATCAATATTCCTAGAAGGTAGAAGGACTAATTTAATTTTACTTAGGAGACCTTCGTGCTCTATGGAAATATAAAATTTGTATCCAGAAATATGTTTTTTACAAAACCAGATGCATTAAAAAATCAAATTAACTAATAAATTATGGAACTTTTAGTATTAAATAAAAATTTGCAGAGAGTTAAGAAACCAGCTAAGTCGATAATAAAATGAATTCTTGTTACTGGATTTTTAAAATAAGATTTTTAAAAATTAAAAATTTTATTTATTTTAATGGTTTAAAGATATAGGATTTAATTAAAATACTATAAATTCCTTCAAATCAAAGGAAATTAAAATTAATTGCACTTACCTGGCAATGAAGTATATAAAAATAATAGTTAATAGAATATTATTCACAATTTTATAATGTATTCTAAAAGGGAATAAAACTCGAATTAAAACAAATAACAAACTAAATAGGAGGTAATCCAGCCGTCAATTAGTGAAGCATTTTCTGGGCTTAACAGTGGAAAATTTAATTCATGGTTGAAATTTCGAATTATCCAATTTAAGCCTGTTTACTAATGAAATGTTTTCCAATTGTTATCAGTTCATTTTTGTCGAACTCGTTTAATTAATTTACAATAAGAGTTAAAAAAAAAAGTATAAATATAAATATATATATATATATATATACATATATATCTTAAGTTGCAGTAAAAGCTAATAAATAATATATAAATTCTTCTTTTTGTTACTTAAATCGATGGAAAAACCATATAATTTTTGTTCCTTTTACTATAAAAAAAGCAAAAAATTGAACTAGAAATAACGATTTCTTTTTTCAATGTTGGATATAACAGGTTAGAGTCTGTTACTATTTAGTAGAGGGGTTAGCTGATTCTGGTCTGAATTGGGGGCTTTTAGTTGGTTCCGAGGGAGTAGTTGCGATCGTGAGACCCCGCCAAGTCCATGTTGCGCTAATGAAATCAATTGGTCCTGTATACCTCCTCTTGTCCCAATTTTCCCCTTTCCGCAATAAACCCATCCTGCTAACCCTAGTTCAATCCAGCCTGCTTTTGTCATCCTATATCTCACCGTTTTACATTTCAACCCCTTCCCTTACATTAAAAAAACCTATAACCTTTTTCTGTCTAACTGTTCTTTTTTTTGTTGTAGTTATTACTTTTTTTTTAATCTAAGCTTACTAACGTGGTTTTTCTCTTCGATCTTTATAGATTAGTTCAATTGATCAATTTTGGGTAAATAAATTTATATTTATGAATTTCATCTTACTTTCTTAAATATTTATATTTCTTTTACTAATAATAGAAATTAGAATATTATTTCTAACCTATGATTTATGGCTGAAAAAAGGTTTTTTATTGGTTTAAAAAAAAAAACATTTTTTGTAATCTAATATAATTCTTGATTTATTGGAAAATAATTAATTAGATTAGAATAATGGAAAATATCATGTCTGTAAAATGTACAATTGTAAAAAAAAGTAAATTTTTAATTCTCTATCAGTTATACATAAATTTCATATTAATTAGAATAGAACAAGGTATTTTAGTATCTAAAGCTTGATATTTAATATACTTTTGCTTTTATTATCATTACACATTACTTGGATACGTCTTCATCAGTGTGTCTTTTAACATACACATATTTTTACACATAAATCCATGTATACGACGATTTTGCTTTACCAGGGAATATAATCAGAATAGCTATACCACTGGTCAACAAAATTAAATTTTTTGTTCGTTAAATGAAAGTGAATGGCTGTTTCTTACAGTATCATTTACGCTGATTTCATATATGTTAATGGATTTTTTCTATCGAGCTGAGTTTTTGTAATTAAGATTTCTTTTGAAACAAAAATGTATGGTGAAAGTAATATGACAAAACATTACACGAATTTTGTACCGACCTAAAATCTATTTATTTTGGATTTTCAGCTGTAGGTAAATCCCTATTTAGATTCCAACAGTATCAGTTAATATTTGGGTACCATTTCCCTGGTATCGTGTTTGGATTGTAGATAGATATCTTCTGGTGAAAGTGTTCTCCATATTCATCACTGATAGCGCTGAGGTTGTTAAGGAAAAAATCCAAATGTGAATGTACGAAATGGATTTTGAGTACATTTTGAGTACCCAAAATATAAAAATCACTCTAATGTACAAAACTTTTTAAATGAAAATTGAGGGTATGGTAAACATATAACGGGATCATGAAGTAGTTTAGGTCAGGAAAAAAATCCGTTTGCGAGTAAAAAATCGCTTTAAAATAAAAAGCAATCGGTAAAGGACCATCGTAATATCCACAACCAAATAATTCTAATAAAAATACAATATTGGTTAGTTTATTTACTCTCAGATGTATTTTTAATTAGTTTCGTTTTAAAAATACCAATCTATCTTTTGTAATATGCTAATTACATTTTAAAATGCTTTTTTATAATTTGGTTTTGCTGGCTGTTTTCGGTCTTTTTTGTTACATTATAGTACAAGTCGTATAATTTTTGTGTTTATATTAACAAGTTTTCAATTACACTTCGACTTCTAGTAATAACTTGCTTTACAGTAAAAAATCCACGATACAAGAAACATACGTAAGTATGTTTCTTGTATCGTGGATTTTTTTCTTTTATTGCCAAAATAACAAAATTCCTTAAAATATTTTATATTCATTATGATTAACGTCATTGACTGTTCTCCTTTTTTTCATATATTATACTACCTTTTTGTATATTCTTTTAACTTAAATTAATTTCTTTTATTCTATTCTGTTTTAATTTTTATTCTATTAACATTAACTTTACTTGTAATACATTTTTTCTTTCCTTAAATATATATACACACACACATATGGTATTTCGGGAATATTGGCCGAATTTAAAAACTGATTCAGACATCAAATAAATAGAAACGGTCATTAGATCAATTGTCCCAACTCGCTTCATTTTCCTTCTGTCTGTAATTTTGTGTTTTCTCAATAAAACTTTAATACATTAAGAACGTATAAGAATAGATCACAAGAAATTCATTATGATTAACGTCATTGACTGTTCTCCTTTTTTTCATATATTATACTACCTTTTTGTATATTCTTTTAACTTAAATTAATTTCTTTTATTCTATTCTGTTTTAATTTTTATTCTATTAACATTAACTTTACTTGTAATACATTTTTTCTTTCCTTAAATATATATACACACACACATATGGTATTTCGGGAATATTGGCCGAATTTAAAAACTGATTCAGACATCAAATAAATAGAAACGGTCATTAGATCAATTGTCCCAACTCGCTTCATTTTCCTTCTGTTCTTATTGTAAGCTTATTGTTCTTATTAACCTTAAATTGTTAATAATAATTACTCGTAATATTAATTTGTTTATTTTTAAAAAATTTAATTAGCGAAGGAAGTGAAAACATCCACAAAATAGTTAGACTACATAATATACAGTCACACTTTAACAAATGAGCCGTGCCTCAGTTGCTTATCACCTAATTTGAAAAATAAGATGTTATTTTGTTCACAGTTAAAAATTTAAAATTTTATTCAACAATACTAATATCTAAAACCTGCGATTTTGGAATTTGCAGAGGTGAAATTTTCAATCTTATTTATTTCGTAGAAGGTTTTGTTGGCAGTATTCCTTTCTTTTTCCTTTTACTGTTTAGCCTCCGGTAACTACCGTTCAGATAATACTTCAGAGGATGAATGAAGATGACATGTATGAGTTAAATTTAAGTATAGTCTAGTACATTCTCAGTTCGACCATTCCTGAGATGTGTAGTTAATTGAAACCAAACCACCAAAGAAGACCGGTATCCACGATTTAGTATTCAAATCCGTGTAAAAATAACTGGCTTTACTAGGACTTGAACGGTGGAACTCTCGACTTCCAAATCAGCTGATTTGGGAAGACGCGTTCACCACTAGATCAACCCGGTGGGTTTTCTGTATATATACCAGATTTTATTAGCGTATCCCAAACCGTTGTTAAGAAATACACTTAATGAAAAAAAAAACAAAAAACAAAATGGTGCACAGAGGAAAATGAAGCGTAATAGAGTATTTGTCCACATGAAGTTTTTGTTTATTTTGATATTCTAAATTAGTCCCTTAATAGCCAAAATCAATCTATATGATTAAAATTTGCACGCCAATCTCTCGAAAGATGATTCTATGGCCAAAAATAAAAAATAAAAAAACGGTTGGTCAGCGAGTTTCGGCTCCCGAAACATTTAGCCCTGCTTTCTCATTCCTCTGTGAAATTAAACCGTTCTGATATTCTTGGAATAAAAATCTAGGGATGAATTTGGTAGTTCCTTACGGGTTTTGATCTAAGAAGTTGAATAAAATTAGTCCTAAACCTCTTTCTCACTTATTTGAAGAAAACGTGGTAAAACAGGAAAATATTTTCTCGGAAGATACACTTTTTAGGTATGGAATAAAATAACTCTGTTAATTTTCCAACAAACAAACCAAAATTTCTAGTTAATTTTGTAGGGAAATTAATTATGAGAAAATTGATTTTAATAAATTTTATTACATCAATTTTCTCAGAAATAAATTCGCTAAATGTTTTTATTATAAAATTTACTAATTTATTAGTAAATTAAGTAAGTTATTGTACTTCAAATCTAATAAAAACGAGTATTTTATCAAGTAATTTTTTTGGTTTTACGACGGATGTCATGAAAACTACGAGAGATACAATAGTAAGACCAGTTTTATTCGATTTTTCCTATCATAGGAACATTTAAGGAGATATGTTTTAATAAATCTTTTTCCTTATTTCAAGCTCTAAAATAAGTTCTCAAATTATTTCCCTTTTCTCCTGAATCACTCTTTGCATACGTAATTTTTATATATTATTACATTATTATAATAAATAAATTTTTAAAAAAATTCGTTCTCAAAAAGCAAAGATGTCTGAAAATGTATTTTACACATAAAAACAGTTAAGTGAAAAAAGAAAAAAATAACTTCATGATTATATTTTGATACAACACAACAAATCAGAAATAATAAGCTTTAATGATTAAAGATTTTATAACCCCAATAAGCAACAGGGTACTTTAAAGGCAATCACTATTCCCTATGTACTTTAATTTTACTGGATATGAACCTTTGGCTTTTATATTAGGAAATAGATTTTGTAATTACTGATTAAAAATGATGTTAACTACCAAACAAACCGGTTTTACGTGTTTTAGTGAAATTTAAATTAGCTATTTCATTGTTATTATTCAATATACAAACGCCTGTCAGTAGGATATTTTACCTATATGTTGCAGTTCTATACTAATCCTTTGTACTCATAATTAACCTATAGGAATACTTACAGTCTATTACTTTATTTCATTAATACAATACCAGTGAGACAAAATCAATATCGCCCTCAACTTCAAATACCATAAATTTTCATTTGTTCTTTTGATGCTTCAACCGATCAGTTTTGCTAAAATCAATACATAAAAAAAAAACTATTTTTTAAAAATAAATAAGTTTAGTCCTAAATTCAGAGAACGATTGTATGAATCCACGTTCCTTCCATAGTTTTAATAATAATAATAATATTTTTTTTTTTTTGAGGAGGGAGGTGATAATGCATTTACGCACGGAGTGTCGGGCTCCCGCTGATGGTATTATCCAATCACCATCAGCGGACTACCGGCTAAAACCACCCCCGTTTCTACCAGGGCTCGACCCGGAACCGTTTATCACATTACTTCCGGTCGAGTCCTCCTATACTAGCCTGTTAGGTGCTACCTAATTTTCAGGACTGTCCAGGTCAACCTTTTTGGCCCTGAGTATGTTGCCGGCGAATTGGGCTACGCTTTCCCAGCTGCCCAGGTCACGGAGCATCATCGCAACCACGTTGTGGGGACTCAGTGCTCCGTGATCCGCCTATAATGTCCCTCGATCTGCCGCCCACCGAGCACATTTGAAAATGGTGTGCTCAGCGTCGTCCCGTACACCGGGACAATACAGGCAGTCGGGGGACGGCGCTTTCCCTATGACATGGAGGTAAGCGCGGAAGTACCCGTGACCCGTTAAAAATTGGGTCATGTAGTACTCCACTTCTCCATGCCGTCGCTCCGTCCACGGTCTGACCAGAGGAATAAGCCTTGCGGTCCATCGTCCTCTGGTCTCGTGGTCCCAGGTCTCTTGCCATGCGAGGAATGTGCGAGTGCGTTCCTCGTTGGCAATGGTCACCCGGTCTTCGCCTGCTCGTCGCCTCCCGTAGATCGCCTGGCGCTCCCTTGCTAAAGTAGCAATGGGTATGACGCCGGCGACCACAAGTATTGCAGGCTCGGAGACCGTCCGATACGCGGAAGCGACTCGCAAGGCTGCGGTGCGTTGCACCTGCGCGAGCCGCTTCCGGTTTCTCGCAACTCTTAATGCCTGGGCCCACACTTCCGACCCGTATAGCAGGATGGAATGTACCGTGGACATCAGCAATCACCGTCTGCTGGCCTTCGGTCCGCCGACATTCGCCATAAGCCGGCTGAGAGCAGTTACGGCTCTCGCAGCTTTGTCGGCGGCTGTACGAAGCTGCTCAGCAAAGCTGAGTTTCCATTCATACCGTGGTACTTTGCGGCCGGCTTGGTCTCGACAACCTCTACCCCGACCCGCAGGGAAAGAAGGGTTTCGATACGTTTCTTCATGAGAACTACGACCTCCGTTTTGCTGAGAGCTAGAGACAATCCATGATCGTCTAGCCAGGCACCGACTCTGTGCATGGCCCGACTGAGCCTCAGTTGGGCGCGCTCCACGTCGCGGTCTGCGACAAGTAGCGCAACGTCGTCAGCGTACCCAACCAAGGCAGATTCTTCAGGCATCTCCAGCCTCAGCAAGCCATCGTAGACGGCGTTCCAAAGGTCGGGGCCGAGAATTGACCCCTGCGCCGCCCCTGATGTGATCGTAGTCATACGCCAGCCTGCTGCGGTCTCGTAAATGAGACCGCGGTTCCTCAGGTATGCGTCTACCATTCTCAGAAGGTATGGAGGCACATGGAACGAACGAATGCTCCAGGGCCCGAACCATATCGCTCCATCGTGCGAAGTTGAACGCGTTTTTTACGTCCAACGTAACGAGAAGGACCACACGTCGCGAAAAATGATTGTGGTCCTCTGCTCGCCGCACTGCCTCAACAACCTCCTGAATTGCGTTTAGGGTCGACCGACCCTGCCGGAAACCGTACTGGATAGGTGACAGGCCACCTGCCTGATTCATCGCCGTAACCAGTCTTTTCTTCAACAGCTTTTCCAATACCTTCCCAGCTGTGTCAAGCATACCCAATGGGCGGTAGGAGGACGGCGACTCTGGGTTTTCTTTTCCTTTGGAAATTAGCACAAGACAAGGTCTTCCACATGGCACTAAAAGACCCAGCCTTCAGACATGCATTATACATGTCTAGTAGAAGACGGGGCCTGCAGCGCCCCACTAGTTTGAGTACCTCGGCCGGTATACCGTCGGGACCAGGGGCTTTTTTGCATTTCAGCGACCGTAGGACTCCTTCCAATTCCTCCATCGAGAAGAGCGGGAAGTCGCCCACGTCGCTGAAGTCCCGCTCGGCACGGACCGATTGCGCCGGGAACAACGTCTTAACGACGTGTTCCGCTTTAGCTTCGTCTAGTGGAGCTGGTGACCGCGAGACCCCCAATCGCCGAGTTACTTGTAACCTACCCCCCAAGGGTCTGCATCCACGGTCTCCGTCAGTTCTCTCCAGCAGCGTGCCTTGCTCACGTTGATGACTCGACGGAGCCGCTTCTTTGCCGTCTTATACTCGGCTGACCTGGCCTTCGCGTCTATGTGATTCATCGCACGTTGCGCCACTCGTCTTAGTCGAAGACACTCCCGGTGCAACCCTGCAATCTCCGGTGTCCACCAGTACACGGGTCGCTTCTGGTGCCGAGGCACCGTGGGGCATGGAGGCGTCGCATGCAGAAGCGATCAGCCGCATAGTTGCAGCAACTACGGCTTCAGCGCCAGCGTCCCCCTCGTTGGCAAAGTTTTCAGGGGCTACCACCCCTGAGGAGATCTTTGTGTTGAGTTTATTCTCGTCGATTTTGTTGATGTTATATCTTTTCGCCTGCCGTGGGGGCCTCGGGCGCTCTCGTGTACCATCTAGGACTCTAAATGAGATGTATTGGTGGTCGCTACCGGTATAATCCTCGAGGACTCTCCAGTCCTGGACGAGCGTGACCAACTCTTCGGAGGCGAGGGAAATATCAGGAATGGTTTCCAAATATCCTGGGCGGCGGAACGTCGTCGTGTTCCCTGTATTGAGAATCACGAGTCCATTACGTGCCGCCATGTCCAGAATGTATTTCCCTCTGGAGTTGGTATGCGCCATACCCCAGTCTACCGCCCTGGAGTTGAAGTCCCCAGCTACCACCATCTCACCAGCGGCAGCGAGGATGACATCCTCCAGCGCGTCAACTTTCCGGCAAAAGTCCGCTATCGAATCATTTGGGGTGAGGTAACAGCTAAAAATCGTCACTTCACCGCAGCAGATCCAAACGAAACCCTCGCCTGCGCCGTGCCTCCGAACTTGGGCTCTGCTGCGATACGGAATCCATATCGCGGCCGTCCCGAGTGAGCTTCGGAACCATTGGGAGTCGTCACGGTCCCGGTACTGCTCGCTGATCAGCACCAAATCGGCCTCCCTGTCTCTGGCTAGCTGCAGCAGCAAGTCATCAGCTAGCCGGCTCCTGTTAAGGTTGGCCTGTATTATGTTCAACATTTTAACGGAGCCTTCTCTTCGCCTGCTCCAGGGCTGCCCGGAAGACCTGACACTCCCTTGTTCCAGGTACGTGAGCCAGCTGCGAAGCGTTCACCCCTTTTTCTTGGCAGAGCATGCACCGAAGGGGGGCCGAACACTCCTTAGCCTTGTGCTCCCCTAACCGGCACTTATGGCAGAGCCGGCTTCTGTCAGGCCCCTTGCATCCACGAGCCAGGTGCCCATACCCATGGCACCTGAAACACCGTGGGACCTGTGCCCTGGGTCTGATTTGACAGTACAACCAGCCAATCCTTATCTTGGATTGGCTGAGTAGTCTGGAAGCAGCCTTCTCTCCAATTTGTATTAATGCTGCTTTCTGCCCCCTAGAATTATCACTGGTTACACTAACTCGGCAGTCTCCTATATCTCCGAGCTCTCTTCTCAGTGCTGCTTCCACGTCCTCCTTCTCTGTGACACAGTCAAGATCTCGGATTTCGAGGGTCTCCCTCGGTTCCAGACTGTGCACTACGGCTCCTTCTCCGAGGACAGACTTTAGGACAGCCCTAAAGGTCTTTGGTAGCGCTGCCGATTTCAATCAGGACATCTCCCGCCCTAGTTTTCCTTATTGCCGCTACCTCTACTTCAGTCTCCTCCAGATTCACCCCCTTCCGGATTTGACTGAGCGTTTCGGCGTACGATTTCCACTCGGTCTTTTTAATGAGAATCGCTTCTCTAAGATTCTTCCTCTTTTTCAGATTTTTCTTTTTGCTGCCTCTGGGAGATTTTTGTGGCTCCTTTGCAACCTCTTTATCTTCAGAGCTCTGGCCCTTCTTTTTTCCGTTCTTATTTCCTACTAGTGTCCACGGATGAAATTCACTAGTGTCCTCGGATGTAAAGGGACTCGGTTGGGTCCCGCTCGTGGATGGTATTGGTGCCTTGTTTCCACCAGAGTCTCTTTTCTTCTTCTTCTTCTTCTTCTTCTTCTCTGCAATAATAATAATAATAATAATAATAATAATAATAATAATAATAATAATAATAATAATAATAATATGATAATAATAATAATAATAATGCCGTGAGGTAGATATTCCCCACGTCCGGAACACAACATCTACGTTCCACGTCCAGGGCGGCAACAGCTGTACTCAAGTACATTACATATAGCTGGCTAGCGGGGTTCCAAGTGTTGTTTCTCGGATATGCTTTTTTCGGTCAATTTACATCTATAGGCCGAATTACAGGACTGGACTTTACGGTCACCTGCAGATACGACATTATTAACGATTACGGAAATGGGTTAATACCGCCTTTAGAGCTGGCGATGTGGCGGCCACGGTCAAAGTTATTTGCAGGTGTAACGGAGACCTTTCGTCGTCCACATGCCCCCCGCGATGGCAAGCATGTAGTTAAGGTGCCCATGTTCGGAGCATGGGAGCCCTGAAAGCTTCGGTGTGTAGGGGCCTGGAGTTAGTGCAGAGACTGCGCATCAGCTCTCTGCCAGGACATATGCCGGTTCCACCGGAGTACCGGAACGGACCTCCAGGGTTGGTAGCCCTGGAGTGGGGGTGTACCCCGGCGGCTAGCCTTACTACAGAAGGGACTATTTGTTCATGAAAACTGATCAATTAAACGTGGCAGAGGGTTCACGCAAACACCCTCGTTTAGAACCGGCTGTTTCGCCTGAGGCGAAACGCCGAAAGAGTACGGAGATTAAGAGGATTGAGATTCAGGCTAGATAAAGCTTGCAGAAAGCTTTTTTTATGAGCAGCATCCCAAAACCTAAGTATTTGGTTATCACGAAGGAAGAAGGTAATTTCTCGAGGGTGAGTCCTTTCCTCATCGCTCGAGAGATAAACAAATGTGCTGGAGGCCGTGTTAAAGAAATAAGGAAAACTTTCACGGGACTTCATGTAGACACTGTTAATGATATACAGTCTCAGAAGATTCTAGGACTAAAGAAAATTGAAGAGCTAGCTGTACGTGTTGATCCCCACGGCACGCTCAACACCTCAAGGGGTGTTGTGGTCTGTCGGGATCTTCTTAACTGTACGGAGCAGGAAATTGTAGAAGAATTAGCACCGCAAGGAGTATTGGAATGTCGGAGGTTGAACATGAGAAGGAATGGCGAAGTTCTTCCTTCTGCATCCCATGTTCTTACATTTAACCGGCCTACTTTACCGGAGAAGATAAGAGCGGGCATACATCGGTTGGATGTGCGGGCATTTGTCCCACAGCCAATGCGATGTTTTAAATGCCAACCCTTTGGACACACCGCTGTTAGGTGTGAGAGGCCGCAAATATGCGTGTGCGGTGATGCAGTTCATGAAGGAGAGCCGTGTTAGGAGCCTCCTACCTGTATAAACTGCAGAGGACAGAGGACATATATTAATATCGACTAGAGCTACCACCGAAGCGGTTGTTCTAAACACCTACATACAAGAGGTCGCCCTTAGAATGAAGCGACCGCTAAAGATCACTGTGTGCAGCATATACTTACCGAATTACGATTGGAATAAGGATGACATAGAAAGACTAATTTCCGAGCTTCCCCCACCTGTTTTACTGGTGGGTGACTTTAACGCTCATAATTCTCTCTGGGGATCGGATCGAGTAGATCCCCGTGGAAGAGAACTGAAAGGGTTCCTGATGAATTCAGAACTTATTATTTTAAACGACGGATCAGGAACCTTTTTCAATGCCAGAGATGGATCGACGTCCTGTATAGATCTTGCACTTATAAGCGGATCGATAGCACCGAGGTACAGCTTCCATGTCATAGACGATCTGCATGGAAGCGATCATTTCCCAGTGCAAATTGTAACTGATGTTACAAGAAAAACATATCCCATCTCTAAAAGATGGTTATTTGATAAGGCAGACTGGACGAGCTTCACAGCTAGAACGATACTCCCTGAAACAACTGGAGTTATCGGAGACGATGTCGACGCCATAACAAATTCAATAATTCAGTCGGCATCGAGATATATTCCCAAAACATCTGGGAAACTTACAAAGAAACCCGTTCCATGGTGGAACTATGAAATAAGTGAAGCTGTAAAAATAAAGAAAAGGGCGTATAACGCCTTTAAGAAGCGTCCTTGTATAGAAAATCTTGTTGCCTTTAAGAAATACAGGGCGTATGCAAAACGTCTTATGATAGATTCGAAAAAACGATCCTGGCAGCAATACGTGTCATCCATCGACAAAACTACTACTGCATCAGATGTTTGGAGGAAAGTGAAGGCGATTTGTGGGCGTAATGATTTTGCTCCCATAACTAGCCTTCAAGATGAAGATGAAATAAAAGAAATTGCAGAGCTGTTATCGAATCACTTCGAAAAGGCCAGCAAAACGGCCAACTACGAGGAAGGTTTTCTAACCAAAAAAGAACTCGAAGGTCTACTAAATTTTAGAACTGAGTATAATTACTCATATAATGTACCATTTAAAATGGAAGAATTCGCGAATGCGTTGGAAAAATCAGGTAACACAGCTGCTGGTCCGGATGAATTCTACTATTATATGATCAGGCAACTGAATACCACTGCAAAGCGTAGATTATTAGTACTTTATAATAAAATATGGCGGGATGGAACGTACCCGCAGCAGTGGAAAAAAGCTCATGTTGTTCCAGTACCAAAGAAAAATAAAAATTTAACAGACCCCAATAGCTACCGTCCTATTTCTCTGACGTGTGCTATGGGGAAAATATTGGAAAAAATGATTAATGATCGACTCGTCTGGGTTTTGGAAAAAGAAAACCTGATATCACCGTATCAAGCAGGTTTTCGGCAATACCATTCTACCACTGATCAAATGATCAGCTTAGAGGACATTATATATAACAGCTTTATTAAAAGGAAACATTGTGTCGGAGTCTCCTTTGATCTTCAGAAGGCTTTTGATATGACCTGGCGTCATGGTATAATGCTCCAGATACACGAATGGGGCATTCGTGGCAATCTGCCTATACTGCTCAGCAACTACATGAATGACCGTACGTTCCAAGTACGCGTCAACAATGAATATTCATGTGAAAGAATCTTGGAAAATGGCATACCGCAAGGTTCGCCGTTGAGCGGTACCTTGTTTATCATTGCCATTAATAAATTGATATTAGCCATTCCAGTAGAAATCAGCAAAAGCGTCTATGTTGATGATCTGGAAATCGTATATGCCAGCAACAAGACTGCTATGGTGAGGTACAAATTGCAACGAGCGATCAATGCTCTAAATGAAGTTGCAAGGAATAACGGATTCCAATTCTCGCCAGAAAAAACGTGCTGTGTACACTTTTGTAGGAAGAGAATTCCTCATCAAAGTCCTGCGTTGACAATTGATGATAATCCAATACAATATAAAGACAGCGTAAGGTATTTAGGACTAGTATTGGATAAATCCCTTACATGGGGATTACATATAGAGGACTTGAGTGATAGATGCAAAAGAGCCCTAAACATTATAAAATGTTTATCGACCTTAAATTTGGGCTCAGAAAAATATACATTATTGAGATTGTATAAAGCATTGGTTCAATCTAAACTAGACTACGGATGTATCGTATATACATCCGCTACAAAGTCGCACTTAAGAAAGTTAGACGTGGTTCATAATAGCGGAATAAGATACGCAACAGGTGCTTTCCGCACAAGTCCGGCGGCTAGGCTGATGTCTGAAGTCGGAATAATGCCACTACATTATAGAAGAGAGATCCTCTTGTTAAGATATGCAGCAAATATATGGGCTTTCCCTGCTCATATAAATAATAAATTGATTACGAATCATCCTATGGCTGCATTATACGAACGTCGTGCTACCTATTCCAAACCAGCCGGAATTAGGTACCACGAATTAAGAAATAAATATGAAATTGCCATTCCAGATACATTGGCAATTCCTACTATAGAAATAACGCCATGGCTCTTGCCAGCGGTTAATACAAGTTTGGATCTCTCTCAAGGAGAAATAAAAAATAAACCAGCAGTGATCATCCAGCAGGAATTTTTGGCAACCGTCAGTAGTTACGAAGAACATATTAGAATTTATACTGACGGTTCTAAAACCGAACATGGTGTTGGATGCTCGATATATGTAAATGAAGAAGCCCACTTTTGGAGACTGCCAGATGTGGCCAGTGTCTACACGGCGAACTCACTGCAATTCAGCAAGCTCTTCGCTACACTGAACACTATTGCGAAGAGAGAGTGCTAATATGTTCCGATTCATTAAGTGCACTCGTCGCAATTCGGAACAAGAACATTAAGGATGTCCTAATTGCAAACATCCTGTCCATTTTATACGTACTAAAACAACGAGGACAGCGATGCGTATTTGTATGGACTCCGGGGCATGCTGGTATTACAAGTAATGAAATCGCAGACGAAGCTGCCAGAAAGGCAACAGTCTACGATGTTTTGGATGCATTTCCTGTAACAGTGGCAGATGTTAAAAACCGTCTAACAAACATAGTAAAAAACAAGTGGAACGCTGAATGGAGGAGATTAAATACAAAATTACACACAGTAAAATCTTCTCCTTATAAATGGAAAAGCGACTATAAGTTGACTCGCCGTGAACAAGTAGCGGTGACCAGACTTAGAATCGGTCATACGCGATTATCAAATTTATATTTGTTAACCGGCGAAGTGAGACCAATGTGCGGTGTTTGTAATAAAACACTGACAATCAAGCATCTTATAGAAGAGTATACCATATATGAGGACCTCAGAAAGAGGTTCCGTTTTAGAAATAATATTACTGCTGATCTGGATAATGGAAATGAAGAAAATATAATTGCATTTTTACACGCCAGTGGACTTCTTAAAAGTCTATAAAAATGAAAGTTTAAAGCTGTGACAAAAGAAACTCTAAGCGGTAGTTTATATATATATATATAAAGAAAAAATGGTATTGATAAGTTTAATTTTAATTTTAAATGTATGCATACATACATAAGGGAGTCTCGAAACTTGGCACGTATAGTGACGGGAGGTAGCCCTCTTGCCTAGGCCATTTTGGCTCACCTGCATTCAAGAGCAGTGAGTCGGGGTGTGTCCGATGATGGCATGGGGGACTCTCAAGGGTGGATTGAGGGCGCGAGGCTGTGGGTGTGCGCTGTGCATGCCTATAGCCTGTTTATAAGAAGGATTCAACTGCCACAGCGCCCTGGCGCGACTGATATACTGCTCAACGGCGGTTCTGGTCGCCCCGAGGGTGCTTAAACAAACTATAAATGAGACTCGTAGAAGAAAGAAAGAAAGAAAGATATGGTAGGATAAGTTTTAATTTTAATTTTAATTTAATGGTCTTTTGGGAACCTATCTCAAATTTTAATATTGGGGCCCTTTACACCCCCCTTTACACAAGTCGATATTTAAACACAAAAGTTTTAATATAAAAATTATCATATTTCCGCTTCATTTATTTTAGAAAATTTAATTAAAAAAATTATGTTAAATAACTGTTGAAATTTTGTGGTTTAAGCTGTAAAAAACTATATTATAATTATTAAACAAATAGAAATCCCTTTACACAAGTGTTTGTGACTGTCCTTGTCTTTATGTCTTAAATGTTTTGTGTAGTCTGTGCTTTTAAATAAAATGTAAGGGCCCTTTACACCCTTACATATGACGATCCAGATAGTGATAGTAGTTTCTTTTGAAGATTGTGACGAGGGCTAATGACCTTAGCAGTCGATGCCCATAAAAATTCAGAAAAAAAAAAATAATAATAATAATAATTGATAGTAATTTAGTAATAAGTGATAGTAATTTCTTTTAAAGATTGTGACCTTAGCAGTCGATGCCCGTAAAAATTCAGATAAAAAAAAAAAATTATAATAATAAACTAGCAGTATTTAATAAAAAATAGATAAATAAAATTTTTCATGTAATAAATAATTTAATTAAAAGGAATATATATATATATATATATATATATATATATATTAATTATCAATTTAATGTTCATTATTACATATTTGGCTTTTAAATTTCCCTTTTTGTTTAATAATTATAATATAGTTTTTTACAGCTTAAACCACAAAATTTCAACAGTTATTTAACATAATTTTTTAAATTAAATTTTCTAAAATAAATTAAGCCGAAATATGATAATTTTTATATTAAAACGTTTGTGTTTAAATATCGTTTGTGAAAATTTCATAATTAACGTGCAGATTAAAGATAAATTAGAACATAAGTTATGTGGGCGTGCTATTGAAAATATTAAGGGAGGGATTGTGTTACTGAGGGATTGGTGATAGCTTGGGAAGGAGGAGGAGACTTGCAAGAAAATGGGTAGCCCAATCAACGTGATGTCAACCAAGTGTAGACACTTCGTATACTGAACAAACTTTATCCAATCCCTGTTGGCCAGGATAGTCTGGTTTCGAAAACTTTTTTCTTTCCTCCTTCTCCCATTCGTACCGACAAACTCTTAAGTAGAACAGTACAGTATAGACAGACAGTAACAAGTTGTGTTATCTCTTTTCAAACTCTTTCATTCTATCTACGTCTATCTCCTTTATTTCCGATGTCTTTATCTCGCTTTTACTCTTAAACCATCCTACATTGAGTCTCAGTCCTCTTCTGAGAAGCGCGTTAAATTGCCAAGTAAAACAAAAAGTTTAATTACAGTGACATCACCGGGTTAAGTTAAACAAAACTGTTTTTACTGATAAAAATATAACACGACCGACGCATTTCAGTAAAAATTTATATATTATTAATCAAACTGCTTAAATTTTAACCCTCTTAATTTAAAAGCATTATAAATAACTTTGTGTTCACTTAACGAAGAGATTTATATTATTTGTTTACAGTTAAAAGTCGTTTACATTTAGAACTAAACGATTACAGTGTCTGGTTCGGTATACTCAGTTTATTTTATTTTCTTGTATTTTAGAAAGTACTGTTTTTGTTGTTTGTTATAGCCTAGAGGGCTGTTTATTCTTGTAAGAGTTTCTCTTTTAAAACTAACTCCTTGACTCATCACGTAAGTTCCGTCTTTGTAGATTTTTTCTCATACCGCAGTTTTTTTTTATTTTTAGACTTTTTATATATAAATAAAGGCAGAAACTTTAAACAAACAATTTTTCTATATTTTAAAATTTTTATTTCTCTTTTTACATTAAAATACCATAAATATTCTATCAAATTTAATATTAATTTATATAAAATAATTATAACATAGTCAAATAAGAAATATACTTTCAGTTAACCCTTGTAAGATTATAAAATTTGATAAATAAAAATGAAAATAACAATGTTTTCCTTATATATTTATTTTTAATATGTACCTTGCAATTTGTTCAATTAGTGAACAATAAGCAACCCCCCCTTCACGGTCCAATGTGATGAGGATGATATGAATGACGTGTAAATGAATTATCGGTATAGTCTTTTATACAGTCAGGCCGATCGTCCCTGAATTGTGGGGTTAATTGAACCCAACCACCGAAGTAGGCCGGCATTCATTGTCTAATATTCAAATAATAAAACTAAAGAAAATAAAAAGCACAAAAAACTTATCTTATAATATATAACTTAGCAAGTATAAAATAATTATAAGTATAATAATTATATATTATAATGTATTCAATATTATATGTATTATAATTATATGTATTGTAGTATAACAATAATTATAAGTATAATATAACTTTCCAAGTATTATAGTTCTGAAAAATATTTTAAATAAATTTTAAAAAATAAATTATATTTAGTACATTATTTTGAAAAATTTTATTAGGCTTATTATATGGAAAAATAAAGTTTTGTATATGCAAAACGTTGTGGTAGCATTACAAATATTTATCAGAGGCTATAATAATTTCTTTCTCTCTAAAATGCTATCCTCTCTGTATTTTCTGTTTTTTGGTTCGTTATCTAATTAAAGAAAATTACAAAATTTAGTTTAAGATATATAAAGTTTCATGAAGATAAATTTTATATTAGCTGATTTTTTACAATTTCTATATTTTTACTTCCTTGTACGAAGTAAAGGATGTATTGTGATTACACAAAATTTCGGTTTTCGGATTTCAACGAAAATATCCATTTTGACCATCCCTGAATCAATTTTGACTGGTTTCGGCGTGATGTACGTACGTACGTATCTCGCATAACTCGATAACCATTAGCCGTAAGATGTTGAAATTTTGGATTTTGGACTGTTGTAACGTATAGTTGTGCACCTCCCCTTTTGACTGCAATTGACTGAACCAAAAGTGTTAAAAAAAACCCAAAATCCCCAAAAAATTGTATTTGGGACTTTTTCTAAACTGCAGTAATAAGTCCTCATTGAGAGCTTTTCAACGATGACCATAAGTGATACTTAATTTCATTGGTTCCAGAGTTATAGCCAAACGAAATTTTAATTAATGAAATATTTGGATCTTTTAAGAGGGGTAGGCACATCGATTCGAATCAAGACTTCATCACCTTTTTTTTATTTTTTATTTATTGAAATACATTTATTTATTAATAATTATTAAACCTCTGATTGTAAAAAGGTTTTACAATAAATATGTATTCAATAATAACAATAAAAAAAATTAAAAAAATATCAGAAGTTATTAATGAAATAAAATTGTATACACTTTTCATTAAAAAAAAATGTATATATGTAATTTAATTAGGCGTACAAATAAGTCATGTGGTGTGCACATCAGATTTGGTGAAACATTTCATTATTAGTTTTTGTTTTAATTTTTTTGATGATTACATCATAATAATTTTTTAAAAAACACAGTATTAGATGGATAAGACATACGAGTACATTTATTTAAACAGTAATAAAGGGACTTTTAATCTATCCTAATATTTCAGGTAAGATTGTTTAAATTAATAATTGTATAAATATTTGACGTTAATAACTAATATTTTAGCAGTTGTGTAACTGTTCACTTTATTAAAGAATTGGAGGATCGTATCTTACTTTCAATTGAAATAAGTTTAAATGAAGTGCAGCAAAAAATGTGTATATGTAATTTAATAGGCGTACAAGGAAGTTTTTTTTTATAATACTAGTTTTTATTATTTTATGAATTTTTTCCCAAAATTATAACTTTTTATATTCAAAAAATCACCTTATAAAATTCAGGGGGTAAATCTGGTTTTGTATAAGGAAGCCCATTATTTTTTTTTAAAGTCTTAAAATGGAATTTTAATATTTCTTGCTAAACAAAGTGAGAATAAATGAATAATTTTTTTTTTGTTTAGTGCGTAATAATAATACATTAAATAGGCCATATAATAATGGGTAGGTACTTTACGGACAAACAAGGAACTGCTTCAACAATTATTTAACTGAATCAAAGGAAACCACAGTAAAAACCTTGAACAAATCAACATAATAATTAGTTGTAAAATGAAACGGAAAAAAAATCTGATTAAAGTTATATTAACTATTTATATTGCAATCACATGAAACTGTAATTAAAATAAGTACGTGAATATAATAATGTAAAATCATAAAGAAATGAATCACAATTTAGAAATCTTACTTTTTTCTTCTTTTTGTTTCCCGCACTCCCGGAGCCGGATTGCAAGTAATCATATACTCGGCTGCGAGGGGTTCCCCTCGCAGCCGAGTATCAGCCGAATGATAGCATCATTCGGGAAAAAAGTTCCCCCCAGATAGCACCGGGATTCAGTCTTTCATGCCCGGTGAGGGGACCCCCAAAAGATCCCCCCAACTGGAATGAAAATTACTTTGGTCATATTTATGTGCACGTTAAATAGATTTACAAAAAATTTCAAGATTTTGTAGGATAAAATTGTTTTTGTAAAAGACTACCTTTTATCTTTATTTTAAATAAATCTGTGGATGAATATTTAAATGTCTCGGTTATTTGTTAAAATTAGCTCAGATGCTTAATATTGTATTTTGTCATATGCCGAAGAACTGTGTTGAATTACCACTAATATAGTTACTTCTATTGTCTATTTTATATAGATGAATACTGCTACTTTTTAAAAATAAATATTTATTATTTTCAGCAAATATTTCACAATTATAAATATAAAGGCATGGAAAATTTAAAATTTTTCACTTTACTAAATATCTATCTACATTTTCGATATTTATAAACGATCTAACAATCCGTTTTTATATTTTTAAAACTTTTTTTGCTTTTAGAAGAAACCTCCAACAAATGATATTATTTTTCAGATTGGAATATAAGAAAGCATAAAAATATTTATTAACGATATCAAAATTAGCGATTTATGAAAGTGCTTCAAAACAAAACAGTATAGATTTGTTTTTGTTTACTAATGAAATCAATTTGATCATTCTAACAGAATTTGACCCTTAGAAATATTATAGTATGGTCAGCCGAATTAATATCGTTACGATTAATGAAAATTCTACTCAAGCTATTAAAATTTATATTGATTCTCGTAAAAATGGACGATAATATATTTATTATTTTGCATTATTTGTTCCAATTTTTTTATGATATAAAGCAACAAAAGTATAAGTATTTCTTGGCACAGTTGCTTTCATTAAAAAAAAAATTATTTTTATTGTATATAACCAGCCTTGCTGAACAGAGATTAAAGGTGTCACTCGTACTGTTGAATATTTCCTCGCATATCGGCAGACTTGGCATATAGTTTAAAATAATACATATGGCTATTGAAGAAGATAATAGAAAAATATTTTGATTGATTTGGTTGTTATTTTCTGTCTTTTTCAGCATTGTCACTCTTAACATTTCTAGTTAACGTTACTCCAAAAGGCGTTAACTACAAATGTTAGAATAACGATGGTACGAAGGGCAGAAAAAAACCCTCAACTCAATTATGATAATCCTAACGGAAATATAAAATATCGTGGCACAATTCATTTTTCACTTTCTATGATAAACTTAGTATGATAGGCTTAACATAGCCTTCTAATTAGACTATGAGAATTATAATTAATTACAATAGCTATGTCGTTCTGTTCCCCAAAATGAAATGAATGATAACTTACTTCAGCTCGTGTGAAACCATTCGCTGTTATGGATCCCAACACACATCATTTTTTCCCTAAAAAAGAACCCACATGGTTACCATACGTATAAGTTATCCGTTCATTGAAGCTCTGGCTGAAGGATTATATTACAGTTCATTACTTTCAGACCCCAAAACCAAGTCGGGAAATGAGGAGGATGTTTTTTTTTTAAAAAAACTGTTACTGTTCTTTTAAGGCTCTTTAACTTCTGGATGAAAACTAATCTTTATTATGTAATTATTAATGAACTGACCCTCCAGAAACGAAAATGGAATGGGCTTCCGATCAGCGCAATGAAGTTCAAACAAAGTCGAGAAATGAGGAGGATGTTTTTTTTAAAAAAACTGTTACTGTTCTTTTAAGGCTCTTTAACTTCTGGATGAAAACTAATCTTTATTTTGTAATTATTAATGAACTCACCCTTCAGAAACGAAAATGGAATGGGCTTCCGATCAGCGCAACGGAGTTCGAATCCCGACCAAATGCTAAAAAATTCGTCTTTCTTACTTATGAAAAATTGTTATACTGTAACATTAATTGGACGTTACCCTAAGTATTTACGGTTGAATTAGGTGAATATATTTGTAAGTTGGTCTATATAACAGTTAAACAGTAATGTGCTTTTCACAAACTACAAAAATATGCTTTAGTTTTTGAGAAATTTTGGTAGGAAGGGGAAAACACAACTTGAGGAGATTTTAAATCAATAGCGCTTGCTTAAGAGAACGTCTTCTTATTCTAAGTAGGTACCCATAAATAGGTGTATTATTGATGTAATTTGGTTTGTGTAGCCACACAAACCAGTTTTTTTGGAATCCTTGGAACTTTTTGAAACTATCCCGTGATTATAGAAGAAGAAAACGTTTTAAGTACCTATTAAGTAAAACTGCCGTTTCTGATCCTTCTTAAAATACAAATAATACAAGGATCGTTCAGTAATTGAAGAGGCAAATAATAATATCAGAAAACTATTTAATAGAATAAACTGAAACTGTCTGACATTTACGTTGTTTCCCCTGATATAGAGAATATCAGATTTTGCAAAAGAATTTACATTATTTAAATCTCTTTTATTGTAAAATATCACGTGAAATGTGCACCGTGAAAGAACTACATGCTATGATTAGATTTTTATTTATTAAAAATGTAAACCGGCCGAAATTCACTAGTAGATGTTAAAAGAGTATGATTAAAGTGAACGTCTTTACGGTGGATTGAATAGTATTAATCGAACAAAACACATGTCATTTGTCGTTTAATAAATAATAGTTTTTCAAGTTATTTATCACTTTAATTATTGAACGACCTTAGTACAATATTTGAGTCAGTATTTTCCATTTTTGAAGTGATGTTTTATTAAATTTAATCGATTATTGTTATTTTTTAGGAAAGTATTAAAGTCTAAAGACAGAAATAGATATTTTGATGGACAATGCACAATGTAGTACTAATTTTAGTGAAAAAAAATGAAAGAATTCTCTTTGTTTTTTAATGTTAAGGTACACATTATATATTTATTGTATACAACTATTTAAATCAGTCTACATTATTTGTATAAGGAGGTATAACTAATTTACTCCATTTTTGCAGATTGTATGAATGACGTTAAACAAAATAATGAGTTAAATGAAATGATATATTTTTATACAATCCACCTGCTGTTGAAAACTTGTTTTCAAAATATATCGTTAAATTTAAAGAAGTTAGATTTAAATAAAAGTAATTATGTATTATTTAAATACTTTGTTGTTTTTGCAGAGTTAAAGAAATTCGGAAGCAATCATGCTGATTACTAATAAATAGTTTTGTAATAAATATATGCTAGAATTATTTTTACTCTAGATAGTAAGAAATCACCTAAAAAGTAGATTCAAGTTTCTATAATAAAAAAAAAACTCCATCCATCACTGGAACTGTGATTCGGTATGTATTGAACAGTAGGGTTCTGATATTTTGGTTTAGATACAAGCGTGTAATAGAAACGCGAAACCGGTACGCAGATAAATCACCCGATATACTCTATACCAGGTAAACAAGCTAAGCAGTATTACAATCGAAGTAGAATCAGCGCAGTGTACAATTACGCCTTGCACTGCGATTGGATGGTTCGATTCGCTTACGGTTCTAATCATTTAAAACGAAACCGAACCGATTTTGTTTCGGTTCGATTAAAGTTGAACCTGAATATGCAGTTGCCTTCGCTTTCCTACCGTCTCTCTTAAATCGTGTTGTACTCTTTGTCTCCATGTAATCGGCGTGTGGAGAACTAAAATTATGAAATAGCATTGTACCCGGCCTCACTGGCGGAGTGGTAGCGTCTCGGACTTTTATCCTGAGGCCCCAAATTCAAATCCGTATAATTTGCCACGCCTTGACGAGCGCGTGGGTAAATATTGTTTGATACAACGGGTGTACCAATACGGTTACGTAAGCTAAGAGTAGGCCGTAGAATTTGATACCATCGAACCTCAATAAATTGCAAATCGGAACAGGTTGATAGAAACAATAGTAGAAACGGAACCTTTGATTCTTTGTTTCTATCAGGACAGATAAAAACAGTGCCTGTTTGTGTAAGAATTTAAAATATTTTCCTGTTAGTAGGTATTCTGGCAGGTACTAACATTTTCTGATACTTTGTATTAGAAACATTTAAGTAATTGTTTCGGTTTGGATTAGAATCAGAAATAATGTATTTTGGCCCATGATTACTTGTGACGTGTAAAACTATCTAAATGAACTGTAAATGATATATTTATCCCGGTGAGTGGGTAACTTATCTGATAAAATAAATATTTACACCGTTTCATATGTATTTTGAACTTTCCCTTCTGGATTCGTTTATTTATAAATCGTTTCATAGAATAATTACCTTTATACTATTATTTTTTATATAGATCGTATATTATTTTCACAACGATTAATTAGATCCGTTCCTGCCGTTTTATGTTCTTAAGAGATAGAATATCTATGAAATATTTTACCAATTTTTAAACATTATGTTTACTTTTTCTGTAATTTTATAATTATAATTTTAATAATGTTTACAATATTTAAATATTTTAACATAAATCAATTCGTAATTGAATAAAAACTTTTGCCAATTATATCTAAACAGATGTTATATCATAATTCTGATGGATTATATTTATCTATAAAGTTGCATCGCTTCAGTAATATAGTCATATTACTGAAGCGATGCAACTTATTTTCCTAATACCACTGTTTTAATCAGTAACTTCCTCTATATTATTATTGTCTTTGTGATGTTGACTGTTGATTAACGTCTAAAGCAGCAGTAATTAATTGATAAAACCAATAATTACCTTAGAATCAGAACTCAGAACTGACAAATGCATTCAGTGATATAATTAATATCGAATATACAAACAAACGGTAAGGAAAACCGATGAGATGAGAAGAGAGATTATTTACACGGTAATTCTTCTTATTACACTATGTATACATAAAACAATAAATGCATCATTACATTAGGAATGGGCTGATTTAAAAAAAAAAATAGTTTAATATTTTGCCACCAGAATCGGCGATGTAAAATAACTCCTTTGACAAGAAGCACATTGGCCCACCATATGACTAGCGGTTTAGACGTGTAACTACGTTATTATTTAATTTACGAAACTGTTATTCACCAACTTTTCAAAGAAAAGTACGGCACTACTTTCGGTCGCATGGTAGGAGCAGCAAGTAAAGATGAACTTGCTTTTCGTTTAAAGGTATTATGACTAAAAATACCCATTCACTTAAATTATGGTTTCCATATATATATATATATATATATATATATATATATATATATATATAAAATTTCATTAAAATTTAGATATGCAGTGTAATAATGTGTAATATGGTGTATCTGAAGTTGTGCATGTGAAAATTTGATGATGATCGGTTAAATCGTTCTTGAGTAACGTTCAATTTAATGTTGAAAAACTTTAAGCGGGGCAAGTTAGAAACGTGGCTTGGTATAATGCAATTTTGATGTTGATGTTTCTTTTTATAAATATTTTAAGTATTTAAAACAGCAAAAGATTCTTAATTTACTGAAACAATTTTAAACTTAAATAATTCAATAAATCATTGTAAACATATTTTATGAAAGAGTGGGCATCAACAGTCGTTATCCCAGTGGAAATTAGCGTATGAAAAGATGTCATACCTGACTGAAATTCAAACTCCGGAGCTCCGAACGAAATGCTGTGACGCTAAATATTTAGCCACGGAGATTATTTTTTATATCAGAAAATAAAATAACAATTTTTTTAAAATTATTTCATAAAATTAGGGCTGTAATAGTGTATAACTAATTTTGTTATAAACATAAAATATATTTTAATATTAAAAAAAAATTATACCTCTTTTTCTAGACGTTAACATAAAGTAGCCATTATTTTAAAAATGTTTCATTTTAACTACCATTTGTTCCTTATAATAAGGGTTACGTTTAATTACTATATACATTTTCTTATTTGAATTATCAAAACGTATATATTTGAAAATTCAGATATCTGAAGAAAGTTTGTCAAAAAATTCCAAATTCCTACACGATAATGAGTAAAGTTAGTCAGTAGCCGGCAGTTAATATCGAATTCATTTAAAACTTTTCTATAGGTTTGACCTAGACGGAGTATTAGGTAATATAATTAGCCAAATGATTGTACCTTTCTTTAATTTACCTTACGTGTTTTGAATATAATTTTTTGGTAATAAAGTAAGAATGCATTGATTAGATTTCAGATTTAGTATGCATTGAATAAGAATTAGATTTTTATTATCTAATTAAAAAATAAAGTATTAGTACCCTGATTTGTTTCATTTGTTAAGTTATGAAATATTACTAAGCTTTAAACACATCGAAATAGATATATATATATTTTCAATTAATATATTACAACACTTAATTGTGTAATATTTTTATTCCCGGGTTTAATTATTTAGTGTTTTCTCTTACCAAAATACTAAATTTTTCTATTTTGGTTTGAAATAAATAATTTATTATAATAGAGAATTAAAAGCATATTGCTATTTCAGTTGTAGTTGTTAAAGGATATTATAATGAATTGTTTTGTTTTTTTAATGTTACAAGTGTAGTTAAGAATTTTTCATTTTTACCTTTGATGTTAGGTAAAAATTAATTAATTTTTTATTCGTAAAAAAGCTGGAAATAGAAGACTAGTAAATCTAAACTGGAAAAAAATGAAATCGACCGAATATAAACAATTCGTTATTATTATTTTTCTGTTTTCTTATGAAAGAGTGAAGATCAACAGCTATGGCCATTAGCCCAATGAAAATTGATAGCGTATGAAAAGATGCCATGACTGACCGGGATTTAAACCCGGGACCTCCGCACGAAATGCCAAGACGCTACCTACTCACCCAAATTAAAATAAATTATTTTATTTTATTCATAAAAAAGTAATAAACTATTACTCCACTTTCAGGACCAATTTCCAAGAAAAAATTATAATCTTTATGTATGTCGACATCATACAGCATTTTATTTATGAAATTATGGCATATGTTTACGCAAAACAAATATGTAAATAATTAAATAAAAACAAACTTGACTTGATATTTAAAACTAACTAATAAAAAAAAATGTGGCATAGTATAACATGACTTACTCGGCTACGCCGATAGGTACAACTTGATAAAAGTATATTTTTATGAAAGTAATGAAAAAAATTGCTTCTCATTTTGTGTCCGGAATATATTACTACAATAATTATATTTTTATAATTTACTTCAATTTTAATAGCCCTTTAATTTAAAAAAAAGTAGAAAAAACCTTTTTTTAATAATACTATAAATTAAAAAGAGAGCCAAAGACAAAAAAATAAAATTTTTTAGAGATGGGGAATAAATTTTTAGAAGGATTTTTCTACAAATATTTTTATAATAGTTATGCTTAACAATTTTGCTTAAGTAAAGTGTTTACTAAATTAAGACCACCTTCAATAAAGGCTAAAATATGAAAAAAAATATTTTTAAAACTTTTCTGGACTTTAAATCAAAGGTCTATAATTTAAATATATATATATATATATATATATATATATATATACCTATATGCCTATATGTATATATATATATATATATATATATATATATATATATATATATATATATATATATATATATAAGCATTTCTTGATAGCACTATTTGTATGAACAAAAACATAAAAAATGTTAAAAAATATTTAAACTAAAAGAAGACTAAATTTTAAGAGGGAGGGGTTAATTTATAAAAATCGTCTTTTGATTATTTATAGTTGCAATGTCGGTAAAAAATTGACTATAATAAAGTTTTTTTTCTAAAATCCCTTCCGAAGAAAATCGAAATTGGTTTTATTCGTGATACCACCATCCCGGAGAAAGGTAAAAAATAACTTACGTAATTAATGTCCCATACATAGAAATATTATCCAAATTTGATGAAAATCGGTTTGGTCAATTATGAGATATAAGACCAAAAACAGTGCGATACGTACGTACATAAGTTAGCACAAACATACATAAATACAATTGTGTTTTGGTCTAAATGAACTAGACTCTAAAAGGTAAAGATTTCCAAAAAATCCAAATTTTTGAGCTATTTAGAAGAGCTATTCTAGTTTTATATTCGTCAAGAAAGTAAAAGTAAATTTGATTTTTATAAAATTAAAAAAAACATATTATTATTCTGTCGATACAAATTCAGTTTTCCAGATATTACAAGAATTTGAAGCAGATAATAAAACATTGGAATAATTAGACAAAACTTACGAAAACAACCTATAAAATTAAATTTATTGGAAATTTCTCTAAATCATTCAAAATTGTAACTAGAGTTAGACAAAGAAATGTAATGTCTACATTTCTTTTAAGTTGTGCTTTAGAAACAATTATTAAAGAATTGAAAAAACTTGAAGGAGGACACAGTGTTAATAAATACAAAAAACTGAAAGAAAACTAAATCTAAAGACTCAATAAGCTGTATAGATTTTGCTGATGATTTAGTTATAATAAATCTTAGATAACACATTAGAACTTCTGGAGAAAATAGCAGAATTTATGAAATTTATATCCAAATAAAAATTCACCAGAAGTACTAAGACAAGAGTTACGGAAACATTAAGAAAATTGTTAGCTTTAAGTACATTGTAGAAAACATCAATCTCACAAATGTATAAGAGACAGCAAAGAAAAAGAGGAAAAATTGAAAAAAAAACTTTTATCAAAGTTAGAGTTTTTATTAAAAAAAAAAATATAAAAATGTTAAATTAAGGCATTATAACGCAGAAGTAAAATACTTGAAAATATTTAAAAGAAATAGGGAATAAACAAAACTTAATATTTGACAGAAATAACTTCAGAGAAATATTAAAAGATTTAAAGAATCCAAAGTAAAACACCAAACTACATCTAAAGGGAATAAATGGACAAAAAAGAAAGGAAAACCAGTTAACTTAGTTATCTTTTCATGGCCCTTAGACGACTGACAACCAAAAAGAAAAACAGAAAAATATTTAAGACCTGTTTTTTGTAAAGTTAATTAATGCACAATAAGTAAGTGACTTTCTTAGATTTAATGTACTAGTGTACACACTTTTTTCCCCTACATCCCCGAGCCGGACATCCAATTAAGTATACTCGGCTCGGGGACGTGTCCTTTTCGGATCGTTTAATTGCCTGCCTCTAATCTCCGACGGAAGAAACCAGGCCCGGCTATGCCGTTCCCAGCCCCCCACGCCGATGACCGGGTCCCGGTCTTTCCTTTTGCCAGCCTCAAACTGACGCCGCAGGAGCCGAAGCCGCCGAAGAATATCAGTGAACTCACACCGCCGGCCGGGTCTCGGTCTTTTCATTAATCCACACCCAACGGACCCCAGGAGTCCCCGCTCCATCACGAGAACCTACACACCAGGGCATGTGAGCCCTCAGGAACGGGGCTGTCCGCTCTGCCCTGCTATAAACTAAAAGCTTCAATATCCCAGTCGTCTTGCATCATCTTCTTTTATTCTGAGGACTGCTCTTGCAATTATTGCAAAATTATGCCAGTTTCCGGACGTAGCCAAGAGTCACTCTATATCAGGGGGTATATATCAGTCCTGCTTTTATACGATGTTCCTCCCATCGTTTGCACACGAAAACAGTGTGTTCGCATCATCAACCGCATCGCAATAACAGCAGATGGGTGACTCTCTCCTGCCAAACCTATGCAGGTATTGTTCAAACGCACCATGTCCCGACATGATTTGCGTTGTGTGGTAATTTAATTCGCCATGAGAGCGATCTAGCCAAGCATCCAGGTCCGGGATAATTCTTCTGGTCCATGCGGCCACTGCTGAACCCCCTCATGCCACCTTCCATTTTTCCCGTATTATAGAATTGGCTTTATCTTTGACTACACCGGACGCCCTTAGTTTTCGTCCTTTAATCTGCAATTCTATCGGGGGCACCGAAGTAAGCACGCACAGTGCATCATACAATAAAGTTCGGTGCCCCGAAACTACACCGAGTAGCGACTTCCTATGAGTGCTAGTTAATTTGCTTCTGTTGCGCTTGACATTAACCGCATCGGCCCATACCGGGGTGGCGTACAACAGAAACGACGTTATCACCGAGGTGATAAGTCGCTTCTTCGACGCACTGGTGTACACACATGTATAAATATATCTATAATTATTTTTAAAATTATCATTTTTTTGGGGGGGGGGAGTTTTTATTATAGTACTAGCCGGCCCGCCTAGCCAGAACCTGAACCCTCAGGCCTCAGGCGAACCCCGGAGCCAACTAAGGGGTTCGTCTGGCTCTTCCGGGGCCACGGGACCTACCCTAGGGCCGCTGAGCTCGCTTCGCTCGCCATTCCCATGTTGTAAGGGGACGGCGTCTCGGACACCCGCAAAGCTCGCTTCGGTCGCCATTCCCGTATACCCAGAAGGCCCTGTCCCCTGGACCTCCGCACTGTTCTTTATCATCATGATTGTGAGAATAATACTAATAAATAACAATAAAGGTATTCGGGCTTTATAGAAACCTGAAAAAGAAACTAAATTACAAAAGACAGAATAATAGTAGCTATGGTAACTAAAGTACACACACCTTTAACAACGAAAAATCCATACGGTATTTCTTTGCCATGGAGGCAACAATTATGCAGTCTGGCAATTTTGTTCATGTTTTCATTAATAACTATATAAATTATTATCAATTAATTTGAATTATTAGTCCGTAGTGGAGTAGTAGAGTCTCCACCTTTCATCCGGGAGCCCGGATTCGAATCCCGGTCAGACAAGCCGATTTTTCGCATGCTACAAAATGTCATTTCCATATTCTCACGAAAAGTTTTAAAACGTCTGTGGTGAATTAACTCACTAAACAAAGAAAATCAGCCGGCCTCCGTGGCGCGAGTGGTAGCGTCTCAGCCTTTCATCCGGAGGTCCCGGGTTCGAATCCCGGTCAGGCAAGACATTTTCACAGACGCAACAAATCATTCATCTCATCCTCTGAAGAATGCCTAGCGGTGGATCCGGAGGTTAAAAAATCATAAAATCAAATCGATTACTGAAAGAAGTGAAAACAGATACAAAATTATCATACTGTGTAATTTTTGTGGTTTATTAAAACAATTTCAGCCTATTCCAGCTGTTTATCAATCAATTTAAATAGATGAGATGTTATTTTGTTCAGAATAAACATCTTACTATATTATTTAACAAACCATACTTCAATAAAACTAATATTTACGGATGATTAAAATATTTAACTGACCGCCACTTTGGAGTTTTCAAAGGTAAAATTTGCAAACTTATGTTATTGGGTATATGTACATTCAAATCGTTCTTGAGATATAAAGTTTTATAGAAAAAACACAAATTGGTGGCGGACATAGGGGAAATGTAGCGAGATAGTGCATTTGTCCATATGAATTATTTATTATTTTGTTTATATTAATGTCCCTTAAGTTTGGCCAACATCTCCCTGGACACTGTGTGTTTGTTTGTGCGTGTGCGTGTTTGTGAGCGAGCACGTACGCACGTGGGTTTGTGTGTACCTATACTTATAACAAAACGTTAACTAGGGTCGTCCCTGTGCGCGCATCACGCAAAAACTACTTGACAGATTTTAATAAAACTTTGTAAATTTATACCTTAGGGTCTTGAACATTATCTCTAATTAGAATTATCACGATATTCCTAATGTAGGTTAAGTTATTAAAGATATTCGTCTAAGAAAAAATTAATCTTTTTACTTCATTTCATTTCTGTTATCATGGAAAAATATCTCTGAGTTCAGATGTATATATTTTTAAATAGTTTCTTTTATATGATTCTTATTAAATAATTATTATTTTAATTAGTATAACTTCGCACAATTAGCGAACATTTATAAGTTTTGATTGTTTATTTTGGCTGTCGATATTGAGTTGTCAAAAGATAAAAAAAATATGCCTTCAAGAAAGAGAAGTTACCTTTTATATTATTCTGAGTCTGTTAAAATAATGAGTATCTTAGTCCTGTGAAACAGCTGAAAGCATTTCATCACTGATTTTCGGAAATGAGAAAAAATCGCAAGGAGCCAGGTCTGGCAAGTAGGGTGGCTGGGGGAGGACAGTCATCTGATTTTTAGCACAAAACTGACGAAATGACAAAGCTGAGTGTGCGGGCGCATTGTCGTGGTGAAGAAACCATGAGTTGTCTGGCCACTACTCTGGTTTTGGAAAATCGTACATTGAAAAACTCGATACTAATACTTAAAAATGTTGCACCGAAATAACGATAACTAAACGAGATATCAACAATCCAGAACATTTGGTTTCAGAGGAGGTTATGCGGAACTCAATACTGCCAACCACACGTCGCTAAATATCTCCGTTGGCCCGTAATTAAAAATGTTCGTTTACTATTTGAACAGAGCTCATGAATGTATATATATATATATATATATATATATATATATATTTAATATTTACACGTAAAAAACATGAAATTCATTTTGAAAAAAATAGTGTTAAATTCTCGCTTATTTGCCGGCCTCCGTGGCGCGAGTGGTAGTGTCTCGGCCTTTCATCCGAAGGTCCTGGGTTCGAATCCCAGTCAGGCTCAGTGTTTTTCATTCGCAACATTTCCATATCCCACGCACAAGCTTCAAGCTTATGTGGCGATATCATCAAGCAAAAAAAAAAGAAAAAAAATTGTGAAATGGATTAGTTCACATTATTCCTTTTAAACGGAATAATAATGGTTCAAGTCCAAATGAAGAATATAATAAATATTAAATTTAGTCTGAGTTAATGGATTTTTAATTAATAAATGTTTATGAAATTTTATAAGTCGATCATAAATATTCAATAATAACAATATCAGTACTAAAAATATATTTTTTTTTTCTTATGTGAATCAATCATGTAAATAATTTTAATTAAATCAGTTTGAAACTGATCGTTAAAAACCAAAAAAAATCTACGGTAGTCCTGTGTTCACCCACGCATGTGCATGTGGTTGAGCGTATAAGTGCAATAAATCACGGAATAATTAATTTTGCAGTATCAAAGAATTAAAAAAGAAATAATAATAAAAAAAAAACAGTCAATTTCATTTTTGTTGGTAGATACTGTAGAATGGAATGGTGCTAGTTGGTTGGGTGTGCTTTAGGAATTTTAATTTTGTATCCATTGCCGTTAGCTACTGATTGTAAAACGTGGGATATCAGTAAAAAAAACGGCTTAATACTGTATTATTGGATGGAAATCCTCATGCATTGACACACGTTCGCACAGATACATAGATACCACTAACTTTACATAAATACACAAACACAATTTTATTGTATGCTTGTAAAATGTAAATGCTTCGAAAAAATACATTTTATAGAATTTTGTAAAGAGTTTCTCGTTAAAAGTTATGTAAATATAGTATGCTAAAACGATACATAAAAAAAAAACAAAATAAAAAATTCCTTTTTTTCGTGTTATCCATATAAGACTGGTAAAATCCCTTTTTCTCACTTTTCCTTTTGAATTTTAATCTATTGCATTGGTTGTTAACTAAATTTTTTCGATAATTTATGTTGCAATATAATCTTTCACTTTGGCTGAAATAAAGAATAATTGATTGTAGTTTTTTTCTGTTATAAGGCGATATTAAAAATAACAAAACCCATTAAACGTAACGAAAAACATTTCAGTTGATTTTACTTTACATTACAGTTACACAAACATAAAGAGTAAATAACTGTTTTTCGCATTTTTATCCCTAACATATGTAAATATGATTATCTTATGACAGGAAATAAGAGTAAGCGAAAAATGAGAAGTAGCACAAGTAGGAGAAGAAAAAGAAGAAGGTTATGCAGTAAAAATAAAAGAAGAAAATTATGAAGAAAGAGAAGAGAATCATGAAGAATTGAAAACTAATTTCATTTTTTGTTATTTTTTCTTTAAATTTAGCTAGCATTTTAAGTCATACTTTTCGTTTTTCTTGTATTTCTTGGAGGTGATTGGAAAATTATGTTACGTTCAAGAACATAGCTTAAGGCGGATTTACAATCTACATGAACATTCAAATGTAACAGAAAAAGTAGTACTTTAATTAGTGATGTTATTTTTTTTTTTGTTAGTGCTAATTTTATGATTTTTCACACCCTCATAAGATTAAATTAAGATTAAGAAATAAGATAACTTATTAAAAATTAATATATAAAAAAAAAAAATTATATTTAAAACGAATATACTTGTCCCAAAAAATATAATTATTTTTACTTTCCCGGCTATAGTCTATTGCAGCTACAGAAACGCGGCTATAAAAGAAAAAGTAGCAATTTTGGCTAAAATTTTGAATATTGGGGTTCTTTTTTCAAGACCACTTAGTCAAAAAAAAACATAAAAAACAACCAAAATTTTCGGAAGAAAATTATTGTACTCGTATTGTATTGTACTGTATCTATATGTATTGTACGCGTATTGTACTCTAATGTAATTATTATCTCCGAACTAGCTCAATACAAAATAATCAAAAATGGCTCAAACAACCACTATAATATATATATATATCATAAACGAAGCTTTGATATCATTAGAATACTGGTAAAAATTATACAAAAATGGAGAGAGTTAGTTTTTACCATTTTGTATTTGTTTTTACTTTTCGTATAATAGTAACAGAAGATTGAGCTTTAATACGATGAAAGTACTTATTAAATTATTTAAAATTACAAAATGTTTAAGTCGTTTGGATTTAGGGATGGGAATATTCAACATTTTTAAAACAATTTTTGCCTCTGATAACTAAAAAACGCCTTGATTAAAATAGTTAAAGTTTGCCTAAATACGGAGTGTCCGGGAATTATCTGAACAACTTTGATATTGTGTAAAAAATTTCTTTACTAAGAAAAAACTCTGATTTGGACACCAAATGATTTCCTTGTAAGCCTATTAAGTTACATATACACATATTCTGCTGCACTTGATTTAAACTTATTTCATTTGAAGTGAGACATAATCTTCTAATTCTTTAATAAAGTGGACAGTTACACAATTGCTAAAATATTAGTTTTTATCAAAATCAAATATTTTTACAACTATTAATTCAACAATGTTACATGAAACATTAGGCTAGAGTAAAAGTCCCGTTGTTACTCGTATTATTTCATCAGAATTATTCGTATCTTCGTGAATTGCTGATTAACAAAAGTTTCAGATTTCTGTTGTGTCGTATAAATAAAAGTTAATAATAATTAAACTGTTCCGTTAAGCGAACTCCTATATACTGGTTAAAAATATTAATTTCGACCTTACGGTGTAAAATATTCAGTTTTTATTATTGGATTATTTGGTAAATAATCAAAAATGAAAAAGAATCAATCATACAGGAAAAAGAAAGTTAACATGAAGAAATATATATCAGAAAACGACAAGAAGAAGACTATAAATAGGAAAAAAATGTTAAAAATGAAAGAAAGAATAAAAAAATTAGAGGATGATAAATATAAAGAGGAAGAAAACGTTAAGACCAAGGAAAGAGTAAAAAGATTGAGAGGATGATGAATATAAAGCGAGAGAAAATGTGAAAACTAGAGTACGTGTACACTAATTAAAATCAGAAGAATTATATCAAACCAAAAAGCGATTAAATGATTGGCAACAAAAACAAATAAACGAAGTGATGATGAACTCCGACTTAGGGAGAATATTGTCCAACAATATCAGAGGAGTAATGAACTAAAAGAAGAGAATTATTTGCAATTTTTTAAAGATCAGGGATGTATGCCTCTGTGTATATGTTCTTGTGCGAGTCTATTTTTCAGTCATTCTGTAGTTAACTTTAATGCAGATAAAATTAATTTATTGTAGATAAAATTTTAATTCAGAAATTCCAGAATTATTAAATAAAATTAAACTAGGAAATCGAAAAATAATAACATTCTAAATTATAATCTTTATTTAATATTAAATAATCAGATGTTTGGCCAAATCTATTTATTACCTATACACATATGTATTAATGCCTGCTAAATTACATATACACATTTTTTAAAAGTACATAACATTTTATTTCACTAATAACTTCTGATTTTTTCCATATTTTCATTTTCTATTTTTTTGTTTTCCGTAGCGGAAGAAAAAGCTCTGCCAGCCGCCGTCAGGCACGCACAGACGGTAGTGCGGGCTCTCACCCACTAAAATCCCTCCCCCTCTTATCATGCAGCGGCCGGATCTAAACTATATTGTATGTACACAGCCCCTGCATGATCACCTGGGCGATCGACGAGCGATGACTCCGAGAAGACCACGCCGCCCACCTCCAGAAGCTGGCTCCCCCTTGATCACCCGTCGTCGAACACCATGTTTTTATCGATCCGCATCTTCTCAGCCTGTCGTCATCTCTCCTCACTGGCCTTCTCTCCTGTCACTTTTAGGATCGTAGTTGAGACATATTCCATTTGTCGCTATTGCTGAGCATCACCTCGATTGTTGGCCCTTCCACACCCTGTTCCTCGAGCAATACTTTTAAGTCGCGCCATCTTTTTCTTTCTTTTTCATGTTCAGCCTTTGAGAATTACCGTTCAGATATTACTTCAGAGGGTGAATGAGGATGATATGTATGAGTGTAAATGTAGTCTTATACAGTCTCAGTTTGACCATTCCTGAGATGTGTGGTTAATTAAAACCCAACCACCAAACAAAGAATACCGGGATCCGTGATCTAGTATTCAAATTCGTATAAAAGTAACTGCCTTTACTAGGACTTGAACGCTGGAACTCTCGACTTCCAAATCAGCTGATTTGGGAAGACGCGTTCACCACTAGACCAACCAGGTGGGTTAAGCCGCGCCATCTAGGCCAAAAGAACACCACTTGCTCTGCTGTATTTACCCCGCCCCAATCATGATAACGATTTGTATTGTTTCTGCCCACCCTGTTCAGAAATTCCCGGAAACAACCATATGTAGACAGGATCTGAGTTAATTTTTAGCCTGTTTACCATCCTTTCGATCCACCCAGTTCCTGACATCGCTTATGAACCCGTAGGTCTATCTTACTTTGTCCGAATCGCGCCATCTTTCATGCCAAACCATGTAGCGACCATCAGTTGCTTCCTTCTTGTCCCGTCCGGCCAATATTGAAGCTCTCGTTTTTTTTTCTTGCAAGTATATCGGCGGTATCCCGGCTATAACCGATTTCGCCTCGGCGCTAATCGTACGATACCCCGCGATAATACGTGCATGTAGCCTACGTTGTTGCATAACCAGACGCCTCACATCAACGTAACTTTAAAAAAAAGTTAAAAAAAAAGAAGGAGTTAAATAAAATTAATTTAATTTCTTGTTCGTTGTAACATATCCATATCTGTGAGTTCTAATTCATTAACAACCCTCTCCTTAAGGTCATCAATATTCACTGCACGGATTTTGGGGTTTTGATAAACCGCATAGGAAAAAATTACATAGGTTTATATCTGGTGATCGAAGTACCAAAAAATCGGCCCATCACGTCCAAAACAGCAATTTAAAATGTATTGTTGACGGATTCACGCACTAATAAACCCCAACGTGGCGGCGCTCCATCATGTTGGAATATGATTTCGGGTTGTAACTTTTCAAGCTGCAAGTAAACAAATCCTTCTAACAAGTCCAGATAGATATTCGCGTTAACTGCCGTTGCCACGAAAAAAGGTCCGATCACACGATCGTGAAGCAGTCCGCACCAAACATGAGTTTTTGGTCTATCTGTAATACGGTCCAGAGCACCATGTGGGTTCTGTGACCCACGCATTCGAATATTTTGAGTGTTGACTTTTCCAGTCACTTGAAATGTAGTCTGGTCTGAATACATAACTTTTTGACATAACAATCATCAATTTCAATCATTTCCAAAGCAAATTTCTTTCTAGCAGTCTAAATCTTGTAGTGTAGTGGGCTGCAATATTTGTAATTTATGAGGACGCAAATTTAATCGTTTCGTCAATTATCGTGAATGGTAGATTGCGGATGATTCACTCATAAAGCCGAGGTTTCGAAGATAACCTCCGGTAAAGCCCATAAGGGCTCGAAACCGAAAGGGTTGGGGAATGTAATGTGTCTTCCTCGACGGAGGTCAGGATCTGTGGATTCATGGCGACTGACGTACGCGGTTACGTATACAATCACAGTGCTACTAGTACTTGCTGATGGAAACTTTATGGTTACCTGTTAAAGAGAGTCAAACTATTCAATATAGGACTATTACTTTTTTTTAGAAGACATCACAGTTGTTCAGATAATTCTCGAACACCCAGAACACCCCAGCATAGGCCAGATTTTCAAACTTTTTTTTTAACTTTGTTAAATAACATTTCACTGAATGAGGCTGACTCATGAGTAAACTTTTAGACCCACCAAAAAAAACAAAAAAACAAGGGGACTGAATGAGAAAGTAAATAAAATATTAATTTAAAAAAAAAATTTTCATTATGAAAAATTCAATTTTGTCTATCATTAATGCAGATAGATCACTAGAGAACTTTTTATTAAAAAAATAATAAACGGGTCTTTGAGGCCTGACTTAAATTTTTTTTTTCATATTTTGTTGGTTTCTCAAATTGTGACCGTTATTAAAAGTGATATTTGGGGTAGCTGACTAGCTAGGATATCAAATGGGACTTCGCAGATATCCGTGGCGGAGTGGTAGCGTTTTGGCCTTTCATCGGGAGGTCGAATCCCGGACTGACATGACATTTCTCATACGTTAGAAAATTTTATTTCCATGCACCAAAGTTCATGCTTCTCTATAAGACGAATTCATTAAGTAAAAAACAAACAGAATATATGATTTTAGACATACTATGCTTGATACAGTAAAGGTTTTATGATAAATCATCATTCAGTCCATGCAGTCATCTTGTTCCATATCTAACTGCTTCTTTATCTGTGCTTAATTTGACATCGATTTGAAAACTTTTGATATCGTAAACTGAAAAATAATTTTGTAATTTAAAAGATTAATAAGATTAATTTTTTTTTTAAATTTGAATTATATAAATACAATTTCTGTTCAGAACAAATATATATAAATATGTTTTACAACTTATCAATTTTTTTTTATTGTAGTATTCATACATATTATCGCGGAAGTTCTTAGGTCTAGCTTAAAGGAACTGATACAAGATAATAAAATAATCATAAAGATTTATGTGGGAAAATGCTCTATCTCGAGTCATTTTCCTTCTGTCCACCATTTTATAATTGATGAATAAAATATATATTTTGAGAACAGATTAAGATATTTTAATGAAATTAAATGTAAATTTACCTAACAATATTTTCTATAAAATAAATATGTTGAAAAATTTAACTTTCAAAAATTAAAAAATGGCGGCCATTCTCAAATGAGAGCAGGAGATAGCAAAAATTATGCGGTCTGATAATTTCTTGCTTGTTTTCATTTACTACGTAATGAAATTATTATCAATTATTTTAAACTCTTACTCCGTATTGGAGTAGTAGCGTCTTGGCCAGAGGATTCTCGGTTTGAATCCTGTTAAGTCAAAACATCATCCTTACGCTACAAAATTGTATTTCCATCTCTGTATTCCCACGTAAAAGCTTCTCTGTAATCTCCTGTTGTAGGTTAATTTATCTATAAAAAAAAAAAAATTGGTATTAATTTTTGACATTATACTCAACGATAAAAACTTTATTTAGTCAAGGGCACCAACTTCGTCCGTTTGTAACTGCCTCTATAAATGTTTTTAATTTGTTCGCTTCAAAAAAATTTCAATTTTTTAAACTGAAAAAGAATTTTTTAATTTAAAAAAAATCATTAATAATTATTTTTTGAATCTTTATTATACGATGCATTCGGAAAGTTGCTGTGCCCTGGAATTATGGTTGTGTAATGACAAAACTTTCCTAATTATTACTTGGTATCTTTATTTCATTATTTAATAGAAACGGATACGACAATAACTGGAATAATTTATAAAAGGTGTTGAAAATGACCTCCTCCAAGATAAATACAACATTACTCCGATTTGTTTTCGAACACTGTAATCAGCTGATGTACTGGAATATCTCGTACGTATGCCGTTATTGCAATTTTTAGTTCGTCAATCGTGCGTGATCTGTTGCGATACACTCCTTGTTTCACTGCCCCTCCATTGAAAGTAATCTGGGGGTGTCAGATCGGGTGATCGTGTAGACTACAAACCCTTCGAAATGATTCGTTCACCATTTCGTAAGATTCAAGACATTTCGTAAAATTCAATAACATGTTAGCTGCGTGCGCTGTGGCGCCATCTTGTTGGAACCGACCGTGGTTGATTTCCTTTTGTTAACTTACTAATGAGATTTGTTAAAATAGCACAATAACGACCACTATTAACTGTATTTTTTTTTAAAAAATATTGATACCACAATGCGCTTTCGTCTCTCATCCACTGTGACTTCAATTTTCGCTTCGTGTAAAGATTGTTCGTGTGATTCATGGAGGTTAATTGTCGACTACGGTCGTGTATCTTGTGAATTACTATACCCTCCCAGATGAAACCTCGGTTTATCTGTAAAAACGTAATGTCGTAGATATCTACGGAATTTGGGCCAATATAACGTTTAAATCATTAACAGTAATTTAGTCTTTTGCCATGATCTGTAGGTTTCAGTCCTTGAACACATTACTTTGTAGAGGAAAAGTTTCAGTTCTTTTCTTACAGCTTGTGCGGTAGGAAGTCCAATATCTTGCTGATGAGCTAAATTATGCATTGACTTTGATGGACTTTCTGCCATAACATCCAAAATATCAAGAAACTTCTATTCATTTAGTTTAGGTAGTCTTCCACTTCGATCAGTGTTTACAACGGAGCCTATTGCCCGACATTTTTCGGTAAGAATTCAAAGTGCATTGTAATGAGGAAAAGTACCATTTGGAAACATTTCAGATAAACTTGTACTACATCAGTAAACTTGTCACCACAACGAAAGACGAGCAAAATTCGTTCCTTTACCGAAAGAACCATTATGTTTATCGCAACTATTGATTCGAAGTAACACGAAACTAAACGAATCACGTTCAAATCGCAACTCAACAACTGACATCATTGTTTATTACTGAGCAACGCGCAACCAACCCACATAGCAACCAACCTAACGCCAAAAGAACAGAATACAACACATAATTCTAAAGCATACTTTTTAGCGATTTTCCAAATTTACGGTATACATACTATTTCTGTTAAGAGTAAAGAGGTAAGCTATCAAGTATGTTAATTACGTATGTTAAAAGCAAGGCAAGTTGTGTTGTAGTTTTTATTTAAGTGTTATTCAGTATTAATTTATGATTTGTAATTAATCGTGCAATAGTTTGTTTAACACTGGAGTTTGTATGTCAAATCGATCAATAGACACTCTTTTAAATAAAATTTTGATTGTATCAAAAGCGGTCTGAAGTAAAAATATCCATTTATTTAAAGCAATTTATCGTTTACAACCAACACTTAATAAAATTTATATGCAATGGATTGTATAATGTGTGGGGATTTATAAAAAAATAAATAAATAATTAAAATGGTTATAATTGTATATTAACTGTATTTTGGCAGGTAAATCTATCTAGTCAGTTTTAGTTGACAAGAAATCATTTAATTGGTTCAAAACATATTTAAAATAATATTATTAAAAACCTTTTATTCTATTTAAATTAAATACAAAAAAAAAACAAATATAAAGCTAAATTGTTGGTAAAAATGGTAAAAAATATATTGTTTATAACATAAAACAAGAAAGATTAAAATAATACAGTATTTGTTATACTTTGTAAATTTTATTTAATTTTGATATTTGAAGCCATTTTCAGCGGAAAAATATGACAGTATTGTCATCGTTTAATAAAGCTTTTTTATTTGCGATTTATTTGTTACGTACATACACAGGTAAACACAGAAAAATATTTTTTCATAGTAATATCTGTAATGAAATTATTTTTAAATGCATAAGTTCACATATCACAACACTT